>NC_053398.1:92690803-92736923 GCF_905171765.1 Bufo bufo | reverse complement strand
TCAAAAAATTTGTCGCTATTGGGACACCACAGTGGAAGGTACCCGAACAAATTTTTTTTTCAAAAAAGGCAATCCCAAACCTCTACTCAGTGATTGAAAAGGAAGTCATGGCCACTGATACCTGGTCTGCAAAGCACGGTCAGGGCAGGTATATCACATGCTGACGGCTGCCAAGCATGGAATGCGTGGCTCTGCAGCGGAGTTGGTGACACCGCCACGACTTGCGGGCAGGCTTACTGCCACCTCCTCTACTCCTTCTACTCCATTCTCTTCCATAACCTCCTCGGCTGAGTCCTCTTCTGCTGCGGCGTCTGGCTGCACGTCAACTGAATCCCCCCAGCTCCCCAGGGGCTATTCCACATCCCGGATACGACAGTGTCACGCTGTCTTGGGGTTGACTTGCCTGAAAGCAAAGAGCCACACCGGACCAGCACTCCTGTCCGCCCTGAACGCACAGGTGGATCAGTGGCTGACCCTGCACCAACTGGAGATCGGCAAAGTGGTGTGTGACAATGGAAGCAATTTGTTGGCGGCATTGAATTTGGGCAAGTTGTCACATGTGCCGTGCATGGCACATGTGTTGAATCTCATCGTACAACGCTTTGTGTCTAAGTACCCAGGCTTACAGGACGTCCTCAAGCAGGCCAGGAAGGTGTGTGGCCATTTCATGCGTTCCTACACGGCCATGGCGCACTTTTCAGACATTCAACGCCGAAACATGCCAGTGAGGCGCTTGATTTGCGACAGCCCGACACGTTGGAATTCAACACTCCTAATGTTCGACCTCCTGCTCCAACAAGAAAAAGCCTCATGCATCCTTTTGAGGAGGTGACAAACCTAGTCAGTCGCACCGAAGGCACCATCAGCGACCTCATCCCATTTGTTTTCTTCCTGGAGCGTGCCCTGCGAAGAGTGCTGGATCAGGCTGTAGATGAGCGTGAAGAGGAAGAGTTGTGGTCACCATCACCACCAGAAACAGCCTTGTCATCATCGCTTGCCGGACCTGCGGCAACGCTGCAAGAGGAGTATGAGGAAGAGGAGTCAGAGGAGGAATGTGGCTTTGAGGAGGAGGAAGACCAACCACAGCAGGCATCCCAGGGTGCTCGTTGTTGTCACCTATCTGGGACCCGTGGTGTTGTACGTGGCTGGGGTGAAGAACAGACCGTCAATGACATCAGTGAGGACGAGGAAAGGGAAATGAGTAGCTCGGCATCCAACCTTGTGAAAATGGGGTCTTTCATGCTGTCATGTCTGTTGAGGGACCCTCGTATAAAAAAGATGAATGAGAACGACCTGTACTGGGTGGCCACGCTACTAGACCTCCGGTGTAAGCAGAAAGTGGCAGAAATGTTACCAAATTGCCGAAAGTCGGAAAGGATGCAGCAGTTCAAAACCAAACTAAAAAATATGCTTTACACAGCTTATAAGGGGGATGTCACAGCACAACGGGAATCTAACAGGGGAAGAGGTGAAAGTAATCCTCCTCCTCCCACGACCATGCCGGCAAGGACAGGACGCTTTACAGACGTGTTATTGATGGAGGACATGCAGAGCTTTTTCAGTCCTACACATCTCCACAGCCCTTTGGGATCCAGCCTTAGAGAACGACTCGACCGACAGGTAGCAGACTACCTCGCCTTAAAGAGGACCTTTCACCAGAATAAAACCTCTAAACTGACTATATAGACGTGTAGAGCAGCGCCCAGGGATCCCCCTGCACTTACTGTTATCCCCGGGCGCCGCTCCGTTCGCCCGGTATAGCCTCCAGTATCTTCATAGTTAGGCTCCACCCAGGGGAACCTGCCGGCGTCTCTTTCTCCTATGCTGTAGCGCTGACCAATCGCAGCGCTCAGCTCATAGCCTGAAAGAAAAAAAAACCTCTCAGGCTATGAGCTGAGCGCAGTGATTGGCCAGCGCTACAGCGTGGGAGAATGAGACGCCGGCAGGTTCCCCTGGGTGGAGCCTAACTATGAAGATACCGGAGGCTATAACGGGAGAACGGAGCGGCGCCCGGGGATAACAGTAAGTGCAGGGGGATCCCTGGGCGCCGCTCTACACGTCTGTATAGTCAGTTTAGAGGTTTTATTCTGGTGAAAGGTCCTCTTTAACTGCAGATATCGACACTCTGAGGAGCGATGACCCCCTTGACTACTGGGTGTGCAGGCTTGACCTGTGGCCTGAGCTATCCCAGTTTGCGATAGAACTTCTGTCCTGCCCTGCTTCAAGTGTCCTGTCAGAAAGGACCTTCAATGCAGCAGGAGGCATTGTCACTGACAAAAGAAGTCGCCTCGGTCAAAAAAGTGTTGATTACCTCACCTTCATTAAGATGAATGAGGCATGGATCCCGAAGGGTCTGACAGTGGGGGATACGTTTGACTAACAAAAGGCCTGATGACATACCTTGGCCTCAAAATGGTCCCCACGCTGCTGTATTTAATGTCTGCATACCGGATGACTTTGGTGAATTCTCCGCCACCAACTAGGGTTCAAGCCGCAATGTTTTAGTCACCTTTCTGCCTTGAAAACATACATTTTCCGGCTGCAACAATAACATTATTTTTCAGGCATGTGTACATGCCTAATATTTCTGGCCTCTGGTACTGCACGGTGGCTGCAAAAACAAAACAAAAAAAAAAGGCACATACAAGTGTCAATTCCCCTTCGTGATCGTTACCTTGTTGTGGTGAAGGGGCTTGCGTATCACAATGAAGCGATCATCACCTCTATGAGTGTGTTAGCAATGTTGCCACACCCCAAATGATAAGGCCGTTGCTTCATTATGATCAGACCAAAAGTGATCGGTTGGATAATTTTTCATAGAAAAAACATAATATATATATTTTTTTAAGTTGTATGGGTGGGTTTTTAATACATAAAATAAAAAAATCATAATAAAGTCTCTTAATAGTTTATTAGAAATAATGCAGACAATTTAAAAAGTCCCGGAACAATCAGAGGCGGTCCTATTTTAATAAATTTTTTAGACAAATAGGAATCTTGTTTTATTTATCTGGATTTTATGTTATGGTGTTTTAATAGTATTAAATGAACTGTGTATATGTTTCTATGTTCCATTGATAATAAATTGTGAGGTTCCTTTATTTTAGAGAGTGCCCAGTATCTTTTTACATTTGTACATTTTATCAAAGGAAGGGTGATTCCTTTTTACTGAGAGCACCTCTGCCATAGTCTGCTCCAAATCCAGTGCGTCACCTTTTTATATCAATTTAAAAAATCCCCATCAATTCCAATACAAAGCAAGTACAAAGCTCAGAACTAAATTATTCCAGGATGTCGTAATGGTTCGTTAATTCGACAATGGTTAATCAATTCGACACACGTCCCCGGATAGGGGACGTAACAGGGATTAAACTGATGAGAAGAGAGAACTACAGAAAATACCACTCATATCGGGTGTGAGAGTAAATTGCACGGCGCAGATGCAGTGACCGTGGCGTGGATTTAAACAAAGGGGAGGGAGCCAGCGTTTTTTTTCACCATCTCCCCGTTCGAAAAATCTATTTAATAAATTGACCCCAGATTGGGGACGTAACAGGGAATAAACTGATGAGAAGAGAGAACTACAGAAAATACCACTCATATCGGGTGTGACAGTAAATTGCACGGCGCAGACTAAGTGACCGTGGCGTGGATTCAAACAAAGGGGAGGGAGCCAGCGTTTTTTTAACCATCTCCCCGTTCGAAAAATCTATTTAATAAATGGATCCCAGTTTGGGGACCACACAGGGACTAAGCTGATGAGAATTGTAATACAGAAAATACCACTCGCGGGTGTGACAGTAAATTGCACGGCGCAGACGCAGTGACCATGGCGTGTATTCAAACAGAGGGGAGGTAGCCAGCGTTTTTTTAACCATCTCCCCGTTCGAAAAATCAATTTAATAAATGGACCCCAGATTGGGGACCATACAGGGATTAAACTGATGAGAATAGTACTACAGAAAATACCACTCACAGTGTGACAGTAAATTGCACGGCGCAGACGCAGTGACCGTGGCGTGGATTCAAACAAAGGGGCGGGAGCCAGCGTTTTTTTAACCATCTCCCCGTTCGAAAAAATCAATTCAATTCACCTTTCGGGGACCCTTGGTGTTGTACGTGGCTGGGTGGAGGAAGAAACCTTCAATGACATCAACGGGACATGGCTAGCTTGGTATCCAACCTTGTGCAAATGAGAAGTTTGCGGTTGGGCAAATGGACTGTTTGCGGTTGTTTGCGGTGCATTAAAAGGGGAGTTTGGTCTGTCAATGTCTGTGAAGCGGGCGTAACCCTTACACTACCTGATCGATACAACATCATACCTGATAGTATACACACACTGGATGTTTTAAACCACGTTGTTCAAAAAAAGTTTGGATTGTTAGGGGATTTATGCCCTTTATGGATTAAAATCCAACTCTGCGTCAACTATGTAATTTTCCATGGGAGTTTTGCCATGGATCCCCCTTCGGCATGCCACAGTCCAGGTGTTAGTCCCCTTGAAACAACTTTTCCATCACTACGGAAAATTTTATGTTCGCAACATCTCTAGTCAGCATCAAGCCCGGCCTGGTGGTGTGTGATAATGGGCAAAATCTCGTAGCAGCTCTGGGACTAGCTGGTTTGACGCACATCCTTTGCCTGGCGCATCTGCTGAATTTGGTGGTGCAGAGATTCCTTAAAAATTACCCCGATATGTCAGAGCTGCTGCATAAAGTGCGGGCCATCTGTGGCACGCTTTCGGCGTTCTCATCCTGCTGCTGCTCACCTGTCAGCGCTGCAGTGTAACTTCGGCCTTCCCGCTCACCGCCTCATATGCGACGTGCCCACAAGGTGGAACTCCACCTTGCACATGCTGGCCAGACTGTGCGAGCAGCAGCAGGCGATAGTGGAGTTTCAGCTGCAGCGCGCACGGGGAAGTCGCTCGGCGGAACAACACCACTTCACCATCAATGACAGGGCCTCCATGCGAGACCTGTGTTCCTTGTTGCGCTGTTTCGAGTACTCCACCAACATGGCCAGTGCGGATAATGCCGTTCTCAGCGTTACTATCCCACTTCTATGCCTTCTTGAAAAAATGCTTCTGGCGACGATGGAAGTGGATGTGGCAAAGGAGGAGGGGGAGGAAGAGGGATAATTTCTTAGGGTTTCCAGCCAGTCATTCCCAAGTGGCTCCGAGGGTGGGTTCCTGCACCCACAAACCCAAGGTACACAATTGTCCAGCCAGGGCACAGTTCTGGAGGATGATGAGGAGGAGGAGATGGAGGAGGAGGAACCATGTTCATAGCAGGGTGGCACCCAGACCAGCTCATGGCCATCACTGGTGCGTGGCTGGGGGGATACAGAGGACACAGACAATACACATCCCACAGAGGACAGCTTTTTCGTTGCCTCTGGGCAGCCTGGCACACATGAGTGATTACATGCTGCAGTGTCTCCGCAACGACCGCCGAGTTGCCCACATTCTAACTTGTGCTGATTACTGGGTGGCAACGCTGCTGGATTCCCGTTACAAGGACAGCGTACCGTCCTTAATTCCCTCACTGGAGCATGATCGTAAGATGCGCAAGTACAAGCGCACGCTGGTAGACGCACAGCTGGTGGCATTCCCACTTGACAGCGGGGGCACAGTGGAAGCACAAGGCGAAGGCAGAGGATGAGGAAGAGGTCGCCAACGCAGCTGGGGCACCGCCAGCACCTCAGAAGGCACGGTTAGCATGGCCGAAATGTGGAAAAGCTTTGTCAGCACGCCACAACAACCAGCACCACCAGCTGATATGGAACGTCTTAGCAGGAGGCAGCATTTCACCAACATGGTGGAGCAGTATGTGTGCACACGCCTACACGTACTGAATGACGGGACTGCCCCCTTCAACTTCTGGGTCCCCAAATTTAGCACATGGCCTGAGCTTGCCCTTTACGCCTTGGAGGTGCTGGCCTGCCTTGCAGCCAGTGTATTATCTGAACGTGTGTTTAGCATGGCATGGGGCGTCATCACAGACAAGCGCAGCCGCCTGTCCACAGCCAATGTGGACAAGCTCACGTTCATTAAAATGAACCAGGCATGGATCCCTCAGGACTTGTCTGTAGCGTTATTTGGTCGGGCCTAAAGAGGCTCTACGAATGGTGAGGACAGAACAAGTACAGGCGATTGTAGATTGGGTTGCTGACAGTGCCTCCAGTTCCTTTACATTTTCTCCCACCCAGTCTCCTGCTGAAAGATCAGAGTTAGCACCTGCACCCGATGTCCATCAGTCTTTCACCTCACCCCCTTGCAAATGAGCCAAGCAGTCTGAGCCCCAAGTCATGCAGCAGTCTCTTCTGTGGTTTGATAACTCTGCTACCAGGGTTTCCCATCGCCATCCACATAGCCCTGCTCCAGAAGTGGAAGAGATTGATTGCACCGATGCCCAACCTCTTATGTTTCACGATGAGTACCACCGCAGCTTGTCTCGAATGATGACGAAACACAGGTGCCAACTTCTGTGGCTTTCTGCAGTGTGCAGACCGACAAGGAGGGCAGGGGTGAAGACTGGGTTGAAGATGATGTGTAGGACGATGAGGTCCTCGACCCCACATGGAATCAAGGTCATGCAAGTGACCTGTGTAGTTCAGAGGAAGAGGCGGTGGTCGCACAGAGTCACCAACACAGCAGAAGAGGGAGCAGGGTGCAAAAGCGGAGCGGCCATCCCCTAGACAGTACGCCTGCTACTGCCCAACGCATCAAGGGACCAAGCACACCAAAGCCAGCTCCAAGGAGTTCCCTGGCGTGACAGTTCTTCAGACAATGTGCTGCCGACAAGATACAAGTGGTTTGCACGATGTGCAATTAGAGCCTTAAGAAAGGCATAAACGTTCTCAACCTGAGCACAACCTGCATGACCAGGCATCTAAGTGCAAAGCACGAGCTGCAGTGGAGTAGACACCTCAAAAACCAAGAAAGGTCTCTGGCTCCCCCTGCTTCCTCTTCTGCTGCAGTCTTGGCCTCTTCATCCACCTCTGGAGTGACAGTGGCACCTGCCACCCCGCAAACAGAGGATCTTCCAGCAACACCACCACCTGGATCACCAAGCATCTCTACAATGTCCCACGGAAGCGTTCAGCTCTCCATCTCCCAAACACTGGAGCGGAGGTGGAAGTACCCCCCTACCCACCCGCGATCCCTGGCCCTGAATGCCAGCATTTCAAATTTACTGGCCTTTGAAATGCTGTCATTCCGTCTGGTGGAGACGGAGAGATTTAAAAGCCTTATGGCGGTGGCTGTCCCACAGTGCGTCGCTTCCAGCCGCAACTACTTTTCCAAGCGAGCCATCCCTTCCCTGCACAACCAAGTGGGGGACAAAATCAGGTGTGCACTGCGCAACGCCATCTGTGGCAAGGTCCACCTAACTATGGATGTGTGGACCAGTTTGCATGGTCAGGGACGTTACATCTCCCTAACAGCACACTGGGTAAATGCAGTGGCGTCTGGGCCTAAGGCGAATAGCAGTTTGGCGCATGTCCTTCCACCACTGAGGATTGCAGGGTGCTTCAGTTTGCCTCCTGTTGCTTCCTCCTCCTACTCCTCATCCTCTACAGCCTCCTCATCTGGTCAGCGAAGCACCTTCGCCACCAACTTCAGCACAGCCCCACACCGCGCAGGAGCTGTGGACGGGCATGGAACAACAGACCGATGAGTGGTTGGTGCCAGTGAACCTCAAGCCCGGCATGGTGGTGTGCGATAATGGGCGAAATCTCGTAGCAGCTCTGGGACTAGCCGGTTTGACGCACATCCCTTGCCCGGCGCATGTGCTGAATTTGGTGGTGCAGAGGTTACTTAAAAATTACTCCGATATGACAGAGCTGCTGCAGAAAGTGCGGGCCGTCTGTGCACGCTTTCTGTGTTCTTACCCTGCTGCTGTTCGCCTGTCAGCGCTGCAGCGTAACTTCGGCCTTCCCGCTCACCGCCTCATATGCGATGTGCTCACAAGGTGGAACTCCACCTTGCACATGCTGGCCAGACTGTGCGAGCAGCAGCAGGCGATAGTGGTTTCAGCTGCAGCACGCACGGGTGAGTCCCTTTGCGGAACAGCACTACTTCACCACCAATGACTGGTCCTCCATGCGAGACCTGTGTTCCTTGTTGTAGTGTTTCGAGTACTCCACCAACATGGACAGTGCTTATAACGCCGTTATCAGCGTTACTATGCCACTTTCATGCCTCCTTGAAAAACCGATTCTGGCGATGATGGAAGAGGATGTGGCACAGGAGGAGGAAGAGGGATCATTTCATAGGGTTTCCGGCCAGTCATTCACAAGTGGCTCAGAGGGTGGGTTCCTGCACCCACAAATGCCAGGTACACAATTGTCCAGCCAGGGCACAGTTCTGGATGAGGTGGAGGATGAGGAGATGGAGGAGAAGGAACCGTGTTCACAGCACGGTGGCACCCAAAACAGCTCATGGCCATCACTGGTGCGTGGCTGGGGGGATACAGAGGACACAGACAATAAAACCTCCCACAGAGGACAGCTTTTCGTTGCCTCTGAGCAGCCTGGCACACATGAGTGCTTACCTGCTGCAGTGTCTCCGCAAACGACCGCCGAGTTGCCCACATTCTAACTTGTGCTGATTACTAGGTGGCCACG
Organism: Bufo bufo; assembly: GCF_905171765.1. Classification (NCBI taxonomy): domain Eukaryota; kingdom Metazoa; phylum Chordata; class Amphibia; order Anura; family Bufonidae; genus Bufo; species Bufo bufo. The sequence continues at coordinate 92,728,298 of NC_053398.1, read as the reverse complement.
CTGCTGGATCCCCGTTACAAGGACAACCTACCGTCCTTAATTCCATCACTGAAGCGTGATCGTAAGATGCGCGAGTACAAGTGCACGCTGGTAGACGCGCTGCTGGTGGCATTCCCATATGACAGTGGGGGCACAGTGGAAGCACATGGCGAAGGCAGAGGAAGAGGTCGCCAACGCAGCTGGGGCACCACCAGCACCTCAGAAGGCCGGGTTAGCATGGCCAAATTGTGGAAAAGCTTTGTCAGCACGCCACACCACCAGCTGATATGGAACGTCTTAGCAGGAGGCAGCATTTCAGCAACATGGTGGAGCAGTATGTGTGCACACGCCTACACATACTGAATTATAGGTCTGCCCCCTTCAACTTCTGGGTTTCCAAATTGGGCACATGGCCTGAGCTTGCCCTTTACGCCTTGGAGGTGCTGACCTGCCCTGCAGCCAGTGTATTATCTGAATGTGTGTTTAGCACGGCAGGGGGCGTCATCACAGACAAGCACAGCCACCTGTCCACAGCCAATGTGGACAAGCTCACGTTCATTAAAATAAACCAGGCATGGATCCCACAGGACTTGTCCGTACCTTGTGCAGAATCGACATGTATACCGGCCTTACCCAGCCATTGTTATACTACAGCGCAATTGCTTATTGTTGTATTTTTGATATTTCCCACTCTTTTGGGGTGTACCCTAATTTAAAAAAATAAAATTAAAAAATGAAAACAAAAAAACAGTGTTGGCTACCTCGTCCTCCACCGCCGCTTCCACCTACACCGATACATCCACCGCCTCCTCAACCTCCTACTCTATATGGACCTCCAACCTCATACATCAAGATTATTTTTTAAAATTTGTTCGGATTTTATTTTATTTTATGTCATTTCACTAATTTGTTTGTTACATTTTCAGGTGAAATTCACCAATTTTTGGCTTTGATACACCCCTGCTCTACCCAGTAGACAGGTTAATAAATTTCACAAAATTTTCTGTTAGATTGTCTGGTGACATTCACCAATTTTTGGCTGTAATATAGCCCTGCTCTACCTAGTTGACAGGTTAATAAATTTCACTAATTTTTCTTTTACATAGTTGGGTGAAATTCACCATTTTTGGCTGTGATATACCCCTGCTCTACCTAGTAGACAGGTAAAAAATTTCACTAATTTGTCTGTTACATTTTCGGGTGACATTCACCAATTTTTGGCTGTGATATTCCCCTGCTCTAACTAGTTGACAGGTTAATACATTTCACAAATTTTTCTGTTACATTCTTGGGTGAAATTTTACAATTTTTGCCGTGAATAAACCCCTGCTCTGCATAGGTGACAGGGACCTAAATTTTTTAAAATCATCTGTTCCATTGGTAGGTGACATTAACACATTTCTGGCGATGAAAATCCCCTGCTCTGTAAAGGTGACAGGGACTTAAATTTCTAAAATTCGTCTTTAATTGGCCCTTTCATTCGATTCTTCTGCTTTAATAATTTGTCCCACATTTCAGCTTGATCACATTGCAGCCATTAACCTCCCTTGGATGTGGTCTCCCTTTCTCACGCTCCCTCTCCGGCGTGGAACCCTGATTCGCCGCTAACCATGATCAACATGGTAGGCGCAGAAAAGAACATCGAAAGTTGATATTCAATTGGATCGTGGACATCACGGGGACGTGCGACATGATGGAGCAGTATGTGTGCACATGCCTACACTTACTGACTGATGGGTCTGCCCCCTTCAACTTCTGGATCTACAAATTGGGCATATTGCCTGAGCTTGCCCTTTACGCCTTGGATGTGCTGGCCTGTCCTGCAGCCAGTGTATTGTCTGAACATTTGTTTAGCACAGCTGGAGGGGGTTATAACAAGTTATATTTCCCAATGTTTTGGGGTGTACCCTAATTTAAACATTAAAAAAAACAAAAAACAAAAAAACAAAAAAGCAGTGTAGGCTACCTCCTCCTCCTCCACCGCGGCTTCCACCTACACCGCCACATCCACCGCCTCCTCAACCTCCTACTCCATATGGACCTCGTTCTCCTAGATCAAGATTATTATTTTATATTTTTTACATATTTTATGTTATTTGAAGTCATTTTCCTATCCACATTTGTTTGCAGAGCACTTGCAATGCTCTTAACCACATTTTGCTGCCATTTTCAGCCCTCTAGCCATTTCCATTACTTTTTTACAGCCATTTTAGTGCTCAAAAGTTTGGGTCATTATTGACTTCAATAGGGTTCGGGGTCAAGTTCGGCTCCCGAACTCAAACTTTTTTGTGAAGTTCGGCCGAACCCGAACATCCAGGTGTCCGCTCAACTCTATTCTTAAACATTGGCCACTACTACAGCAAACATATCCCATGATCACAGAATTTCAAACACCAGCCTTAACGTGCCTTAAAAGACCTAAAAATCGGAGAGACCATCTAATACGGGCGGATATAGGCAGTCAAAACAAAATTCCCAAACAACTATTCATGAGCACCAAAAAGAAAGGCACATTTCCATGTCTACATTGTGCATCTTGTAGCAATATCCTTAAAGGCAATGTAATATATCACCCCCATACAGGACACCGCTTCCCAATTAAGAATTACTATACATGTGATTCTAAATTTGTAGTCTATCTTATTAAATGCCCGTGTGGCCTCATGTACGTTGGAGAAAATACCCAGGCAATAAGAGACAGGATAGCCAGCCACAAATCCACCATACGATGCCAAAAGACGTGGCTTCCATTACCGGACCATTTCAAAAAGGCGAGACACCATGTCCCACAATTATGATTTAAAATCATCCAACAGATTACAAGACCAAGACGTGGCGGCAACAACGTCGAACTTCTAAAGAGAAGGGAATCCTACTGGATCCACACCCTAGAGACATTGGCCCTAGGGGTCTTAATAGCGAATATGACATCCTTTTGTCTCAACTCGTGTTCTGTACCCAACAGATTGTATTGATGGACATTTGTCACTGTTAACATTATTTATATCTCATTTTTCTCCTCAGACACGTTGAAAATTGTCCCTTATTCCATCACAGGTAGTATCAGGTTCCGGGTCAAGCCCCCCACCCACCTATTCCATAATTGTACTATATATTCTTTGCATACATATCTCTCCTCCCCCTACCTTTTTAACTCTTCTTCATCTCTCTTACTCCAATAAAATTTTCCAATCCCTCTATTTCTTTTATCCTATTTATCTTATTTTTCTTACTGATTCATCTATCCCACATACCACACACACTATTCCTTATAATTTATCTACACCACATATCCGCTTCATTTACATATCCCACTTTCATACTCACCAATTTTTTCACTCAACACATTTATTCCACTCTTAACATGGCCACCACTATATTCACACCATCTAACACGCACGTGCAGCGTGCTGTGATATTCTGGATTGCACAGTGCATGCGCGCCCTCTTCCAAAATGGCCACCGCTACTTCATATATACAAGCGTGCGTGCGCTTTCCCATTTACTCCTACCGCGCATGTGCCAGCCTCATACACGGTGCAAACGGGAAGTGAGGGATTCCGGGCGCTTTGATGCGCCTCTCCCCCACTGCGCACACACCGGATTCATAGAGTGAGCTAACGGAAACTAGGGATCTCGGGCGCATTTAAGGACGCCCACCACACTGCTCCACACCATAGCTCTCTGTCCATCCATATGTCTCCAAACACCATACCTCCTTGCTTTTTCAAACTACCTTGCTCTCTCTCACCTGGCACCTGTTTCTTTACTACCTGCATTATTTTATGCTTACCCCTCTCCACCTCGTATTTTGAGATATACCTCACTGTGTTCATTGTTTTATACTTACCCCTCTCTACCTCGTATTTTGACATACATTACTCTACGCTCATTCCTCTCCACCTCGTAACCTATATATTAAAATGATATACTAGCATCATAGCTAGAGTCCCATGGCTTTCAGTATCACTCACAAATCTACCTCTCTGGTCCAGACATCACCACCTGTCACGGCCACGGTTTTGGCCGTGACTCCTTGGGAGCCGCATACTGTTGCCCACGGTTTTGGGTTGTAGTGTCAACCGCAGCTTGAGGCATAAGGTTGTTAGCCTCAAGTGCGGTTGCCGCGGACAACAGCTATGTGTGCGGTTCCCTCGGAGTTGTGTGCGCGTTTGTAAGCACTTTTGTATGTCTGTGTGCACTTTGTTTATGTTTGGTGTGCACTGTCATTTTCCCTTCACTGTGGCTGTCCTTGGCAACGTTTGGTTGTATGTTGTACATGTGGTGGCAGTGTCCCGGCCTTCGGGCTGACTCCCAGGACACGCTTGCCACCTATGTCGTTGCCTGCGGCAACAGCCACAGTGTGTTTGTTGTTTGGACACTTCCCCTTTAAGTTATGTTTTCCCTTCTGTGGTTTTGGAAGGGTTAACTCCCTTTCAGTGTGTGTGAGTCACGGGGTGTGTCTGATTGTTGGGTGTGGCCTCTTGGCCCTATAAAGCCTCAGTTGTAGGCAGTAGCCAGAGAGGGTGTTTCAGCCATGCTGGCTGTAGACATCCTCCTGGTTACTTACCAACTGCCAGTGGGGGCCAACCTTCTGGTCATAAGCAAATATATATATGTCCTTTGGTGTCTTGAAGATGTGTTTGGTTTTATGCTGTTTTATTGCACCTATGGTCCTGGGTTCCCGTGTGTTGTGTGTTGAATGCTCAGTCCTGTGTCTGTGGGCTGTATTTCCACATGGGTTCCAGGCTTGGTTGTCTGTGGCAGGTCAGTGTGATGTTTGTGGCAAGTACCTGCCATTGCCATAGGTTGCACTTGTTCTCCCTTTTCTTGCAGCTTGGCCAGTGAGACACCTGTTCCTCCGTATCCAGAAGGAGCAGGATGTCTTACCCTGACTCCTAGCCCAGGGACCGGTCGGAGGGTAAGTCAGGGCTCCGAGGTTCCTGCGCATGGGTCCTCCTACCTTCAAGGTCGGCCCATGCAGGTAGGAGTTAGGGTCAGGTTAGGGACGCTGTAGGAGGTGACCTGCTCCCTAATCCTGTTTGTCCTGGTCAAGCAGCGACCAGCATCCTTCGGCACACGGCTGAGGGTTTCCCCCATCCTCAGCCGTGACACCACCTTACTATCAAGAATCACATAATGTCTATCTTCTATATCATTGTTCTTCGCCTTTTGCTTTCTAAAACTTAACATGGATAAAACAGAATTCATCATCTTTCACCCATCTTGCTCAACCCCCCCCAACAGACCTATCTATCACGATCAATGGCAGCACACTATCCCCGGTCAACCAAGTCCGCTTCTTTGGAGTGACCTTGAATTCTGCCCTTTCCTTCCGACCGCACATCCAAACCCTTTCCACCACCTGCCGCCTCCAACTCAAAAACATCTCCTGCATCCGCGCTTTCCTTAACTTTGAATCTGCAAAAATGCTTGTACATGCCCTCATCATCTCCCGCCTAGACTACTGCAACACACTCCTCTGTGGCCTTCCAGCTAGCACTCTCGCACCCCTCCAATCTATCCTCAACTCTGCTGCCCGACTAATTCACCTCTCACCCTATTACTCCTCTGCCAATCCCTTCACTTGCTCCCCATTGCCCAGCAAATTCACTTCAAAGTAATAACAAATACATACAAGGCCATCCATAACCTGTCCCCTCCCTACATCTCTGAGCTACTTTCCAGATACACTCTTCCCTCAATCGCCTCCAAGATTTCTCCCGCGCATCCCCCATACTCTGGAACTCGCTACCCCAACATATCAGACTCTAACCTACAGTGGAATCCTTAAAAAAAAAAAAATTGAAAACCCACCTCTTCAGACAAGCCTACAACCAGTGACCCTGCTGCCTCTATACCACCATGAGCAACTTCACCCGCACCTACTGTGTCCTTCTCCCATACCATGTAGATTGTAAGCCCTCACGGGCAGGGCCCTCTCTCCTTCTGTACCAGTCTGTAACTCGTTTTGTTTATGATTAGTGCAATTGTCTGTATTATGTATGTGCACCCCTTATCATATATACAGCGCTATGGAATGAATGGCGCTTTAATAATAAATAATAATAATAGCTGGCAGCTAGCATTTTGTAACGTGATTCTGAATATATACCTATGTACCTACACTGGTTACAGATAATGACTACTGAATACAGGTTACGTAATAACATTATACTTAGTAATAACCTCTAGATATTCACAATCTCTTTTTATGCTACATCGATAGTTCCAGGCAATCAACTGTAAATCTACTTCCAATTTCTCTATTTTCATTTTTTGCACCTTTTTCAAATTTTTGGAGTGTACTACAATAAAAAATCCACTTTGCATTCTTCATATAGAGAGTGCATAGTTTTCTCTACGGTGCATAGACCCGTATACTACAGCACCTCACCAAAAAACATAGGAGTGCATATTCCTCTTTTTTACACCTCTACACTATGTCACCGGGTCACTCTGTGGTCTCCTGATGCTGCCGGCACCTCCACACTGTCATTGGGCCACTCTGTGGTCTCCTCATGCTGCTTCCACCTCACCACTATGTCATGGGACCACTCTGTGGACTTCTCATGCTGTTCCCACCCTCCCTACTTCATGACTGGGCCACTATTTTGCCTTTCAGCCTGGCTGACATCATCATTTATTTGACCCTTCTGATCTGTCAGAAGGAAGGAAAAATGAGACGCACAACGGATCCTGTCTATGTAACAGCTGTAAGGCCTGCATGACATGGTCCCTAATTTGCATCAGAATTGGCTTATGATTTGGTAGCTAAAAGCAGGAGTGGGTACAAAACACAGAAGACGTGCAAATATTACATTCACGTGTCATCTCTGTTTTGGATCCACTCCTGTTTTTTTGGGCTTTAGCAATACTGATGGATTACTGACCAAATGCTGACCGAGTGAAGGCGGATGCTCCACACACAGGATCAGTTTTTTGGGGGTTATAGTTCTGACGGATCAGAGGAAGGGCAAAATAATCAGTGATGTCAACACAAACTTACTGCTGACACCCTCTCCACTCTGTCCGGGGTCTCTACTTGTATACGCGTTTAATAAAACAGGTTCTGTAGACATCTATGTGGAATCAGCTGATGAGGGTGTAAAAGGAGTGTGCTTCTTCTTGACGCTAACATCGACCTGTAAGGCTGAGTTCATACTTGAGTTATTTGGTCCGTTTTGGCAGCGTGACTGCCCAAATAAGTGAAGTGTGCAGTGATTCTAAGAGCGACGCCTGTCATCTGCATGTCATACTGACTCACAGTATTATTTTACTACCACAGCAGACTCCCTATGCATGTTACTGCAAGGCACAGTGTTCTACACCACTATAAATGCTCTCTGCAGCCAGGAAATAGCAATTTTTTAACACAATTCGCCGCGAATAAATCCGGATTGAACCAATATTTTTCAAAAAATTCTGTGAACCGGCTGAATTTAATTTTTTTTAAAAAATTCGCTCATCTCTAGCTACAAACTAACTTTGAAGACCAATATACCCTCAAAATAAACAAATTGCCGAAAATGAAATAGCACTTGAAATGGATGTTCACAAATACCAGAAGCCTAGCAGGCAAAATGGGTGAATTTAAATCCATTGTGCTGAGTAACACATTGATGTAGGTTGAGACATGGCTAGACTCTTCACATGAGTGGGTTGTTGGTCTTTAGGTTTTTACACAGGGCCAATAGGAAAGGGGGTACAATGTGTCTGGGGTTATCTGCAATTCTTTTATTTGTTAAAGTTTTACCATGATATTTATGTTATATACACCAGCATGAGGTATGGTTGGCAGGGATAGGGTTAACCACCCTGTTCCTCGCCTCTTAATAGGATTGGGCTGGTCCAGGAGGGGGAGTTCTATCAAGATAATGTGGAGGAAGGAAGCACATGCTAAAGCTTCTACCTCAAAGGACCTTATCCAGATTTTCTGTGAGACCACTACTCCACTACACTATAGTGTGCTCAGACATCCGAGTAACCAGAAATCTCAGATTTACAGACTCTGCTGCAGGTAAGGGAATACAGTTTGGACACCCATTACCTAGATAACAGACTAACTTCAAGCATGCATTACACACTGGACAACTACATCTATAAGTGCCAGCATACTTGCCAGATAACAGGCTGAACTGGATGGGCAGATGTCTTTTTTCAGCCTTATAAACTATGTTACTATGTTACTATGATACTACTGCCAGAATTATGAGAGACATCAGCAAGACAGCACATCTAAGTGTAATTTAATGGCCACTTATCCAGAAACCATACCTTATCATCTGGTGACAGAAATTGCACTTTCTACCTACTTCTGCTGTATGTACAACAAGTTATATGTTGCATTAAGTAAAGAGAGACTTTTATACTTTTACTTCTGGCCTGATTCTTCAAACCACCTTTGCTCTGCACCGATTCCCTACAGAGCAACGGCCTGAGAAAGTAGACTTTGGCAAAACATCTCATAAGTGCCACTACTAATCTCATTCTCTGCGCCAGTTCCTCAGGGGCTTGCTGCATTTGTTAGGAGTGATATGAAAACAAATGTAAAAGAGGCGATTGTGGCTAAGAATGGTAAGGATGCTGAAACCTTATGGGTGGAATTACAAGGAGAAAGAAACAATAAAAAATAATAATTGGTGTAATCTATAGACCCCCTCTAATATCACGGAAGAGACATAAGTTGAGCTGTATAAGCAAACAGAGTAGGCTACACAAGTGGGTAGAGTGATGATAATGTAAAACACTTGGGAATAGTGATCAGAATATAAGTATATTTCCTCTGAACTGTAGAAAAACAGACTGGCTAAAAGTTGCAAAAACAAACAATTAAAAAAATCTCAATCTCCCTTAATTGAAGGCAGCCCTTTAGGACATAGGAGCATCTACGGTCACACAATAATACAGAGGATTAATGGGTGAACTTTAAATCTACTTTCGGTACTGTAGTTAGACTGCAAACTGTATCCCAGTATGTTACAAGTATAAACAACAAAAATTTAACCCCACATGGCTTACAGCCTCTGTTAAAAGGTCAATCATTGACTAAAGAGTAGAGTCGAATCCGAACTGTAAAGTTCAGGTTCGTACCGAACTTTAGGGTTTTCGGCACCCGGACCCGAACCAGAACATTTACGTAAAAGATCGGGTTCGGGTTTGGTGTTCGGCGATTTTTATGGTGCTTTTTGAAAGGCTGCAAAGCAGCCAATCAACAAGCGTCATACTACTTGCCCCAAAAAGCCATCACAGCCATGCCTACTATTGGCATGACTGTGATTGGCCAACTGCAGCATGTGACCCAGCCTCTATTTAAGCTGGAGTCACGTAGCGCCGCCCGTCACTCTACTCGGATTAGTGTAGGGAGAGGCTGCAGCTGCTGTGAGGGAGAGATCAGGGAGAAATCTTATCAAGAACTGTTTTTTGTACTCAGCGATCTACAGCAAATGTGTTTAGTGGGTGCAGTGCACAATTTTTTTAAGCCTGCCCTGAGCCAACTACTACTGAAAACAAACTTTTTTTTCTTCAGTTAGTCAATATCAATACATAATCGGCAGCCATTTTATGCAACGATAGTGCTATAGCACAGGCTATCTGCATGTCTGCAAGTCCAGAAATACAGCTTTTTGCTTAATGGGGTTAAAAAAATACATCTGTTAAATATAGTGCACATCTGGGATTACACGTGCATAAGTGATTGTCACATTTAGGCCAGAAATACGGCTTTGGCATACTGGGGTGAAAAAAGCCTCTGATATACTGTACATCTGGGATTACACGTGCATAAGTGATTGTCACATTTAGGCCAGAAATACGGCTTTTTGGTTACTGGGGTGAAAAAACCCTCTAATATACTGCACATCTGGAATAAGACGTGCATAAGTGAGTGTCACATTTAGGCCAGAAATACGGCTTTTTGGTTACTGGGGTGAAAAAACCCTCTAATATACTGCACATCTGGGATAAGACATGCATAAGTCACTGTCACATTTAGGCCAGAAATACGGCTTTGGCATACTGTGGTGAAAAAAGCCTCTAATATACTGCACATCTGGAATTAGAGAAGCATAAGTGACTGTCACATTTAGGCCAGAAATACGGTTTAGGCATATTGTGGTGAAAAAACCCTCTAATATATTGCACATCTGGGATAAGACGTGCATAAATGAGTGTCAGATTTAGGCCAGAAATACAGCTTTTTGGTTACTGGTGTGAAAAAACTCTCTAATATACTGCACATCTAGGATTAGACAAGCATAAGTGACTGTCACATTTAGGCCAGAAATACGACTTTGGCATACTGTGGTGAAAAAAGCCTCTGATATACTGCACATCTGAGATTACACGTGCATAAGTGACTGTCACATTTAGGCCAGAAATACGGCTTTTTGGTTACTGGGGTGAAAAAACCCTCTAATATACTGCACATCTGGGATTAGACAAGCATAAGTGACTGTCACATTTATGCCAGAAATATGGCTTTGGCATACTGGGGTGAAAAAAGCCTCTGATATACTGCACATCTGGGATTACACGTGCATAAGTGATTGTCACATTTAGGCCAGAAATACGGCTTTGGCATACTAGGGTGAAAAAAGCCTCTTAAATACTGCACATCTGGAATTACAGGTGCATAAGTGATTGTCACATTTAGGCCAGAAATACGGCTTTTTGCTTACCGGGGTGAAAAAATCCTCTAATATACTGCACATCTGGAATTAGTCGTGCATAAGTGACTGTCACATTTAGGCCAGAAATACGGCTTTTTGGTTACTGGGGTGAAAAAACCCTCTGATATACTGCACATCTGGGATAAGACGTGCATAAGTGAGTGTCACGTTTAGGCCACAAATACCGCTGTCATATAGAATTAAAAAAATATAATTTGGTGCAATACCCTACATCAGGGTTTTTATTGGCGGTTAATTATTTTTAACAGACTTAACCACTTTTTACTTTGCTTTATAAATGCTAACTATGAGGCAAACATCTAATAAGGGACGCGGTCATGGTCGTGGTGTTGGTGGAGCCTCTGGTGCAGGGAGAGGACGTGGCCGTTCTGCCACAGCTACACGTCCTACTGAACCTACAACCTCAGGTCCCAGTAGTCGCCAGAATCTACAGCGATATTTGGTCGGGCCTAATGCCGTTCTAAGGATGGTAAGATCTGAGCAAGTACAGGCGCTAGTCAATTGGGTGGCCGACAGTGGATCCAGCACGTTCACATTATCTCCCACCCAGTCTTCTGCAGAAAGCGCACAGGTGGCGCCTGAACCCCATGCCCATCAGTCTGTCACATCACCCCTGTGCATATCGGGGAACCTGTCTGAGCCTCAAGTCATGCAGCAGTCTCTTATGCTGTTTGAAGACTCTGCTGGCAGGGTTTCCCAAGGGCATCCACCTAGCCCTTCCCCAGGGGTGGAAGACATAGAATGCACTGACGCACAACCACTTATGTTTCCTGATGAGGACATGGGAATACCACCTCAGCACGTCTCTGATGATGACAAAACACAGGTGCCAACTGCTGCGTCTTTCTGCAGTGTGCAGACCGAAAAGGAGGTCAGGGAGGAAGACTGGGTGGAAGACGATGCAGGGGACGATGAGGTCCTAGACCCCACATGGAATGAAGGTCGTGCCACTGACTTTCAGAGTTCGGAGGAAGAGGCAGTGGTGAGACCGAGCCAACAGCGTAGCAAAAGCGGGAGCAGGGTGCAAAAGCAGAGCAGCCGTCGCCAAAACAGTTCGCCTGCTACTGGCCACCGTCACCAGGAACCGAGCACACCAAAGGCAGCTTCAAGGAGTTCCCTGGCATGGCACTTCTTCACACATTGTGCTGACGACAAGACCCGAGTGGTTTGCACGCTGTGCCATCAGAGCCTGAAGCGAGGCATTGACGTTCTGAACCTTAGCACAACCTGCATGACCAGGCATCTACATGCGAGACACGGGCTGCAGGGGAGTAAGCACTTTCAAAACCAAGAAAGGGCTCAGGCCCCTCCTGCTCCCTCTTCTGCTGCTGCCTCGGCCTCTTCCTCCGCCTCTGGAGGAACATTGGCACCTGCCGCCCATCAAACAGAGGATGTGCCACCAACAACACCACCTCCGTCACTAAGCATCTCCACCATGTCACACGGAAGCATTCAGCTCTCCATCTCACAAACCTTTGAGAGAAAGTGTAAATTCCCACCTAGCCACCCTCGATCCCTGGCCCTGAATGCCAGCATTTCTAAACTGCTGGCCTTTGAAATGCTGTCATTCAGGTTGGTGGAGACGTACAGCTTCAAACAGCTCATGTCGCTTGCTGTCCCACAGTACGTCGTTCCCAGCCGCCACTTCTTCTCCAGGAGGGCCGTGCCCTCCCTGCACAACCAAGTATCGGATAAAATCAAGTGTGCACTGCGCAACGCCATCTGTGGCAAGGTCCACCTAACCACAGATACGTGGACCAGTAAGCACGGCCAGGGACGCTATATCTCCCTAACTGCACACTGGGTAAATGTAGTGGCGGCTGGGCCCCAGGCGGAGAGCTGTTTGGCGCACGTCCTTCCGCCGCCAAGCATCACAGGGCATCATTCTTTGCCTCCTGTTGCCTCCTCTTCCTACTTGGCTTCCTCCTCCTCTTGTACCACCTCCTCATCCGGTCAGCGACAGACCTTCACCACCAACTTCAGCACAGCCAGGGGTAAACGTCAGCAGGCCATTCTGAAACTAATGTGTTTGGGGGACAGGCCCCACACCGCGCAGGAGTTGTGGCAGGGTATAGAACAACAGACCGACGAGTGGTTGCTGCCCGTGAGCCTCAAGCCCGGCCTGGTGGTGTGCGATAATGGGTGAAATTTCGTTGCAGCTCTGGGACTAGCCGGTTTGACGCACATCCCTTGCCTGGCGCATGTGCTCAATTTGGTGGTGCAGAAACTCATTCACAACTACCCCGACATGTCTGAGCTGCTGCATAAAGTGCGGGCCGTCTGTGCGCGCTTCCGGCGTTCTCATCCTGCCACCACTCGGCTGTCTGCTCTACAGCGTAACGTTTGCCTTCCCGCTCACCGCCTCATATGCGACGTGCCCACCAGGTGGAACTCCATCTTGCACATGCTGGAGAGACTGTGCAAGCAGCAGCAGGCCATAGTGGAGTTTTAGCTGCAGCACGCACGGGTGAGTCGCACTGCGGAACAGCACCACTTCACCACCAATGACTGGGCCTCCATGCGAGACCTGTGTGCCCTGTTGCGCTGTTTCGAGGACTCCACCAACATGGCCAGTGGCGAGGATCGTCCTAAGAAAACACTTAGGGCGATGATGGAAGAGGATGTGGCCCAGGACGAGGATGGAAGAGGATGTGGCCAGTCTTTTAGAAGTGGCTCAGAAAGAGGATTTTTGCAACAGCAGAGGCCAGGTACAAATTTGGCCACCCAGGGCCCACTACTGGAGAACGAGGAGGAGGATGGGGATGAAGCATGTTCACAGCGGGGTGGCATCCAACGCAGCTTGGGCCCATCACTGGTGCGTGGCTGGGGGGATATGGAGGACGCAGATGATACGCCTTCCACAGAGGACAGCTTGTCCTTTCCTCTGGGCAGCCTGGCACACATGAGCGACTACATGCTGCAGTGCCTGCGCAACGACTACAGAGTTGCCCACATTTTAACTTGTGCTGACTACTGGGTGTCCACCCTGCTGGATCCCCGTTACAAAGACAATGTGCCGTCCTTAATTCCCTCACTGGAGCGTGATCGGAAGATGCGCGACTACAGGCGCACGCTGGTAGACGCTCTCCTGAGAGCATTCCTGACTGACGCCGGGGAACAAGTGGAAGCACAAGGTGAAGGCAGGGGAGGAGGAAGAGGTCGCCAACGCAGCTGTGTCAGCGCCAGCACCTCAGAAGGCAGGGTTAGCATGGCCGACATGTGGAAAAGCTTTGTCACCTCGCCGCAACAACCGGCCCCAACTGCTGATATGGAGTGTGTTAGCAGGAGGCAGCATTTGAACAACATGGTGGAACAGTACCTGTGCACACGCCTACACGTACTGACTGATGGTTCTGCCCCATTCAACCTCTGGGTCTCCAAATTGTCCACATGGCGAGAGCTTGCCCTGTATGTCTTGGAGGTGCTGGCCTGCCCTGCAGCCAGTGTACTCTCTGAACGTGTATTTAGCACGGCAGGAAGCGTCATTACAGACAGACGCAGCCGCCTGTCCACAGCCTATGTGGACAAGCTCACGTTCATTAAAATGAACCAGGCTTGGATCCCACAAGACTTGTCTGTACCTTGTGCAGAATAGACATTTATACCACCATCAAACATACATTCTTGTACTCAAGTCAAGTGCAATGATTCTTTGTTTTCTTTTTTTTTATTTGTCCCAATAAAAAAAATAAAAAAAACATTGTTGGCTACCTCCTCCTCCTCCATTGCTGCCTCCACCTACAACACCACATTCACCGCCTCCTCAACCTCCGACTCCATATCCACCTCTTTCTCTGAGTTGCAGGTTAATAATTATAAATTTTTAGTTATTTTATTTCATTTTAAGTTATTTCCCTATCCACATTTGTTTGCAGAGCAGTTGCCATGCTCTTAAGCACATTTTACTGCCTTTTACATCCCTCTAGCCTTTTCAAGGACTATTTTATAGCCATTTTAATGCAAAAAAGTGCCAATTTTAGTGCCCTAAATTGAAAAAAATCTTATTTTCAATTGTCGAGTGACATTTTACCATTTTTGGCATATACAAACCCCTGCTGTGCCTTGGTGACAGGGGCCTCGTTCTCTCAAAATCCTGTGTTCTATTGCTGGGTGACATGAACCCCCTTTTGCCGTGAATGAACCCCTGCTGTGCCTGGGTGACAGGGGCCTAAATCTCTCAAAATCCTCTGTTCTATTGCTGGGTGACATGAACCCCCTTTTGCCGTGAATGAACCCCTGCTCTGCATTGCTGACAGGGAACTAAATTTAGTGAAAGCATCTGTTACTTATCGGAAGATGCGCGACTCTAAGTGCACGCTGATGTCGGCATTCCCACCTGACAGCGGGGGCACAGTGGAAGCACAAGGCGAAGGCAGAGGAGGAGGAAGAGGTCGCCAACGCAGCTAGGGCACCGCCAGCACCTGAGAAGGCAGGGTTAGCATGGCCCAAATGTGGAAAAGCTTTGTCAGCCTTGGAGGTGCTGACCTGCCCTGCAGCCAGTGTATAGTGTGAACGTGTGTTTAGCACGGCAGAGAGCATTATCACAGGCCGCAGCCAATGTGGACAAGCTTACGTTTATTAAAATGAACCAGGCATGGATCCCACAGGACTTGTCCGTACCTTGTGCAGAATAGACATTTATACCAGCCTCAACCATCCATTCTTGTACTCAAGTGCACTTATTCTTTGTTTTATTTTGTTATATGTCCCAATATTTTGGGGGATACCCCAATTTAAAAATAAAAAATAACACAAATCAGTGTTGGCTACCTATTCCTCCTTCACCGCCGCTTCCACCTACACCGCCACATCAACCTACACTGCCACATCCACCCATCCACCGCCTCCTCAACCTCCTACTCCTAGATCCAGATTGTTATTTTACATTTTTCTGTATTTTATGTTTTTTTAAGTCATTTCCCTTTCCACATTTTGATGCCTTTTGCAGCCCTCTAGCCTTTTCCAGGACTACTTTAGAGCCATTTTAGTGCCCAAAAGTTCGGTGTCAAGTTCGGGTCAAGTTCGGTTCCGAACCCGAACTTTTTTTTCAAGTTCGGCCGAACTCGTCGAACCCGAACATCCAGGTGTCCGCTCAACTCTACTAAAGAGGGGTCAGCTGTAGTCTTACAAAGGGCTTAATAAAATCTGTAAAATAAAAATCTGATAAAATACAAAATAAATGGCAGGTGGCCAAAGAGCAAAACAAATGCTTTTAAATATATAAATGCTAAAAAAAACAAGGTCAGAGTAGGTAGGTCCCTTAAACAAAGCTAACGGGGAGATGCTCATTGGGGATAAAGAAAAAGCAGAACTTCTAATCTTTTTTGTTTTTTTTTGGGCTCTGAATATACAAAAGAAGAGAGAGGAGCTGATGTAGGTGGTGCCAGCGCTGTTAATACATCCAGTTATACACTCAAATGGGTGGATGTAAATAAAGTAAATAGGATGTAAACAAGGCTAAATGAATTACATTCAAGAGTTCTTAAAGAACTCAGTTCAGTTATTGCTGTGCCTATGTTCATAAGGGCTCATGCCCATGAGCATAAGGGATCAATTCCCGTACTGTGGACTGTAAATGGCAGGCCCACAATATATACGGGCACTGGCCGTGTGCACTCCGTGGTGTGGATGCGGACCCATTGACTTGAATAGGTCCGCAATTCGCAACATACGACTGAAGATAGGACTTCACCTATCTTTTGCGGAGTGGAGGCATGGATTGGAAGCCCATGGAAGCACTACAAAGTGCTTCTGAGGGATTTCGGGTCTGTGCCACTGCACCTCAAAAGATAAGACATATCCTATCTTTTGCCGTATCTTGCGGACCGATTCAAGTCAATGGGTCCCCATCCTCTAATGGAGAGCACACAGCCGATGTCGGTGCATTATAGACCGCTATTTGCAGTCCGCAGCATGGGTACTCAATGCTTACGCTCGTGTACACGAGCCTTAATTTTTAGAGATTTTCTAGAGATTGATACAGTCAGTGCCAAGCAACTGGTACAAGGCAAATTTGGTGTTCATATTCAAAAAGGGCTTAAATGGGTATTGCCATCTGAGGCAATGGGGGCCTGCACCTAACCGAGAACAGAGCGGTGAAGGTGGTGGCTGAAGGTCCCCGGGTTTTCCGGGGTCCGGCAACCACCAAGCACTCTCCCCATAGTATTGAATGGGAGCACACTGCGCTTGCACGGCCACCACTCCTATTCATTTCTATGGGGCGGCGCCATAAAAAATGAATAGAGGGCGACTCCTCATACGCAGTGCGCCCTCCTTGACTTTCCGGCCTCCATACTGAGTGTAGGTGCTGATTCCAGAGGTGGGACCCGCACCTTTAAGACAATGGGGGCATATCCTTTAATGGGGTCATATCCTTTAAGACAATGGGGGCGATATGACCCCATTGTCTGAGATGGGAAAACCCCTTTAAGGTCTTCCCCAGGTAATTATAGACCAATAAGTCTAAATTCCATTGTGGGAAAATTGTTTGAAGGACTCTTAAGTGACTATACACAGGAGTACATGAACCATGTGCAGCGTGCTCTCCATTCACTTCTGTGGGAATTCCAAAAGTAGCTGAGTGAGCATGCCTGGCTATTTTCAGAAATCCCATAGAAATGAATGCAGAGCACACCGCATAAGCGTGGCCACCGCTCCATTCACTTCAATGGGACTGCCGGAAATAACAAAGACAGGGCTCGTCTATTTTTGGAACTCCTATAGAAATGATAGCGGGTGGCATCACCAGCACCACTGTTCTCAGTTTACTTCTGGAGCCCAGTTCTGAAGATAGAAGTGGGTCACAGGGGAAACACTCTGTTAACATTTGCATCCTCACCATATACAGATTTCTGCAGCTCCCATTTAGTTAGAATTTAAATCCAGATTAGTTGACAATAGTGATGGAAGAGCTCCCCTAATCGGCACAGTATTATGGATGTAAAAATACAATGGTTGAATGACGGCACAATTAAAAGATGAATTAAATATTTTTCTATATGGCCTTGTGATTTCTGCATATCACCCTTTATTTAAACATATTTGTAACTGTATAATATGTTTTAACGACATATGCAGCAACTACGTGAACTGCTGAATGTTTTCACTGCAAAAGAATCATATCCATGATTCTAGTTATTCTATTAGTTCTTAGGCCTACACACAATAGGTTTAGTCCTTTGCACCAAACATGCAGTAGAAAACAGTCACACTCAACTATTTTACCTGATTGTTTTGTTGCACAAAATGGAACAGGTACTTTATAAAAATGTCATGTTTCTCAATGCATTTACTCAAGACCACGTCCATAAATACATTGATAAATCTCCTCCTTATGGCTCTTAATCTCCTGCTTGGTACATGATAAAAATGCCTGCAGCCACCACTAGGGGGAGCTCATTGCATTGTTACATGCAGTTACCTTGGAAATCAATGGAAGCTGTAATCAAGCTCCCTCTAGTGGTAGATGCCAGGAAATGCAGTGTTTTTATGTTGAGAACAGATACAGTTGCAAGAAAAAGTATGTGAACCCTTTGGAATGATATGGATTTCTGCACAAATTGGTCATAAAATGTGATCTGATCTTCATCTAAGTCACAACAATAGACAATCACAGTCTGCTTAAACTAATAACACACAAAGAATTAAATGTTACCATGTTTTTATTGAACACACCTTGTAAATATTCACAGTGCAGGTGGAAAAAGTATGTGAACCTTTAGACTAATGACATCTACAAGAGCTAATTGGAGTGAGGTGTCAGCCAACTGGAGTCCAATCAATGAGATGAGATGAGATTGGAGGTGTTGGTTACAGCTGCCCTGCCCTATAAAAAACACACACCAGTTCTGGGTTTGCTTTTCACATGAAGCATTGCCTGATGTGAATGATGCCTCGCACAAAAGAGCTCTCAAATTTTCCATTTTAATAAATTTTTTCCCGTAACAAAGCAAGGGTTAACAGCCAAACAAAACTCTATATTTATTGCCCTGATTCTTTAGTTTACAGAAACACCCCATATGTGGTCGTAAAGTATAAGCAAGATATTGCTGCATTTGTGGGAGGGGAGGCTGATTACAAGGCTATTCATACGTACCTGTGGGCCCAGGCTGGCTGATTACTAGGCTATTTATAGGCACCTGTGGGCCCAGGCTGACGGCAGAATGTCTCAGGAGCGCGCTGGTATTCATGGTAGGATCGGAGTTGTTTGCACGGGACCCACGCTGCGGTCCGCCTCATGTAGCGCTCTAGGATGAAGCAGAGTTTGGGCGCTAATGGTCGAACGATGGTTGTTTGTATTGTTTGTCCGGCTATTCAGAGGCCTGGTGGGGCCATTGCATACAGTTATTGGAGTATCACGTGCTTAGAGTAGGTATGTGTCACGACCATGGTCATGGTCGTGACTCTGGACCCGCATGTGGTTGCCTGCGGTTTGGTAGTTGTCAATTACATGGTGAGGGCTACTTGTTGCCTCACGTGTGGTTGCCGCTGGCAACAAGGTTGTGTTTGGCGGTATAGCATCCTGAGCGGTTGCTAGGCAGCTTGCTGCCAAGTGCATGCGGTTGTTCCTGGTTTGGTTTGTATGGTGTGCACTGTTACACCTTCCGGCACTTGTGGTTGCCCGTGGCAACGTGTAGTATTGTGTGCGTGTGTGGCAGTGTCTCGGCCTGCTGGCTGATTCCCAGGACATGATTGCCACGCATGGCGTTGCTGGCGGTAACTGGTGCGGTGTGATATTTATGTGTGCACTTTCCCAGTTTGTGGTGTGTGAGGTTTAGTTATGTATGCACTTTCCCTTTAAGTGGTTTCACTTCCCTCCTTGGTGTTGGAAGGGTTAATTCCCTTTCCACTGTGTGTCTGTGTGGGTGTGGCCACTTTGGGCTATATAGCCTCAGTTGAGACCTGATGTCTGAGGGGTACTCCAGCCTTGTTTGTAAGCTGGAGGCACCCTCCTGGTCCCTTATACCATCTGCCAGTGAGGGCCACCCTTGTGGTCATAAATGTTTTTATGTGATGTTAAGTTGATGTGGCTTCCCTTTCATGTTTAATGCAGCTATGGATCTGGGTTCCTGTGTGTGTATGTGTGTTTGCTGTGTCCGTTTATGTATGGTCTGGACATCAGTTTGTGAGCACGGGATCCAGTCAGCAAGGCTGTGGCAGGTAGGTTTGAACTAGATTTCTTCTCCTGCCATATCCATAGGTCTGTTTATGTACCCCATCTCCTTGCAGCTTGGCCACTTTAGACTCCTGTTTCTCCGCGTCCAGGAGGAACGGGCTGTCTACCCAGCTCCTAGCTCAGGGATCTGCGGAGGGTTAGTAGGGATCCGAGGTTCCGGAGCATGACCCCCCCTACCATCAAGGTCGGCTCAAGCAGCTAGGAGTCAGGGTCAGATTAGGGATGCGATAGGAGGTGACCTGCTCCCTAATTCTGTGGTCCTGGCCAAGTAGCGACCTACCATCTCCTGGCATCGCACGGCTGAGGGTTTTCCCTATCCTCAGCCGTGACAGTATAGTTGTATGTTTTCTGATACCTGGTTTACATGCGGGGCGCGTGTCTGCAGTTGGCTCAGGCTATGCATGCTGTGTTTAAGTGATGGTAAATGTGGATCAATGGTCGATTTAAAAAAAATAAATAAAAAAAATGCAGCAGCATCGTGCGAAGGCTCGTTCACGCCTGGGCAGCTGCAGAAAGTGCCAAATGAGTGATGGTGTTCACGGTAGAATCAGACTTGTTTTCACGAGACTCACATTGCAGTCTGCGCATACGCTGGGACGAAGCAAAGTTGGGCGCTAATGGTCAAATGACTGTTAGTATATTTTTTGTCCGGCTGTTTAGGGGCCTATTGCTTATTGTTATTGCTGTAAGCATGTGCCTAGAATAAGTATGGTCGCATGTTTTCTGATACCTGTTACATACGGGACGCGTGTCTCCAAGCTACGCACGCTGTGTTTAAGTGATGGTATTTTATTCATTTAGTTGTTGGAAGGGTCATGTATCAATGGTCGTAAAAAATAAATAAAATAAAACCCTGCAGCATTGTGTGGCAGCTCGTTCACGTCTGGGTAAACAGCAAAAGGTGGCATGCGAATGCTGGCGCTCACGGTAGGATGGTACTTGCTGCACAGGACTCACACTGCGGTCCGCGATTTGCAGTGTTCTGGGACGAAGGGGGTTGGGCGCTAATAGTCGGATGATGGTGGTTAGGATTGTTGCCCCCGCCGTTTCTATAAACATTATTTTATGGGCAAGCATGTGTCAGCGGTTCCGTGCTATGTTTATAGGTACACTATATGTCAATTAATTGGCGTTGCATCAGGGTTTATCTTTCAACCACGTTTGTTTTTCTTAGGCCAACACGAGGTGTTGTTGTGGTGACCATCGATATAAAATATATACACTGCTCAAAAAAATAAAGGGAACACTTAAACAACACAATGTAACTCCAAGTCAATCACACTTCTGTGAAATCAAACTGTCCACTTAGGAAGCAACACTGAGTAACAATCAATTTCACATGCTGTTTCTGCAAATGGGATAGACAACAGGTGGAAATTATAGGCAATTAGCAAGACACCCCCAATAAAGGAGTGGTTCTGCAGGTGGTGACCAGGTGGTGACCTTCTCAGTTCCTATGCTTCCTGGCTGATGTTTTGGTCACTTTTGAATGCTGGCGGTGCTTTCACTCTAGTGGTAGCATGAGACCGAGTCTACAACCCACACAAGTGGCTCAGGTAGTGCAGCTTATCCAGGATGGCACATCAATGTGAGCTGTGGCAAGAAGGCTTGCTGTGTTTGTCAGCGTAGTATCCAGAGCATGGAGGCACTACCAGGAGTCAGGCCAGTACATCAGGAGACGTGGAGGAGGCCGTAGGAGGGCAACAACCCAGCAGCAGGACCACTACCTCCGCCTTTGTGCAAGGAGGAACAGGAGGAGCACTGCCAGAGCCCTGCAAAATGACCTCCAGCAGGCCTCAAATGTGCATGTGTCTGCTCAAACGGTCAGAAACAGACTCCATGAGGGTGATATGAGGGCCCGACGTCCACAGGTGGGGGTTGGGCTTACAGCCCAACACCGTGCAGGACGTTTGGCATTTGCCAGAGAACACCAAGATTGGCAAATTCGCCACTGGCGCCCTGTGCTCTTCACAGATGAAAGCAGGTTCACACTGAGCACATGTGACAGACGTGACAGAGTCTGGAGACGCCGTAGAGAACGTTCTGCTGCCTGCAACATCCTCCAGCATGACCGGTTTGGCATTGGGTCAGTAATGGTGTGGGGTGGCATTTCTTTGGAGGGCCGCACAGCCCTCCATGTGCTCGCCAGAGGTAGCCTGACTGCCATTAGGTACCGAGATGAGATCCTCAGACCCCTTGTGAGACCATATGCTAGTGCGGTTGGCCCTGGGTTCCTCCTAATGCCCAGACAATGCTAGACCTCATGTGGCTGGAGTGTGTCAGCAGTTCCTGCAAGACGAAGGCATTGATGCTATGGACTGGCCGCCCGTTCCCCAGACCTGAATCCAATTGAGCACATCTGGGACATCATGTCTCGCTCTATCCACCAACGTCACGTTGCACCACAGACTGTCCAGGAGTTGGCAGATGCTTTAGTCCAGGTCTGGGAGGAGATCCCTCAGGAGACCGTCCGCCACCTCATCAGGAGCATGCATAGGCGTTGTAGGGAGGTCATACAGGCACGTGGAGGCCACACACACTACTGAGCCTCATTTTGACTTGTTTTAAGGACATTACATCAAAGTTGGATCAGCCTGTAGTGCGTTTTTCCACTTTAATTTTGAGTGTGACTCCAAATCCAGACCTCCATGGGTTGAAAAATTTGATTTCCATTTTTTAATTTTTGTGTGATTTTGTTGTCAGCACATTCAACTATGTAAAGAACAAAGTATTTCAGAAGAATATTTAATTAATTCAGATCTAGGATGTGTTATTTTTGTGTTCCCTTTATTTTTTTGAGCAGTGTATATATATACACTGCGTGCAGAATTATTAGGCAAATAAGTATTTTGACCACATCATCCTCTTTATGCATGTTGTCTTACTCCAAGCTGTATAGGCTCGAAAGCCTACTACCAATTAAGCATATTAGTGTCACGAGGGTATCAAGAGCCACGTCTGACTCCGTTATACCCGGGGTCAGGAAGTCGCAGCGGGTGGCTGCGCGCTCTATATCTAAAGATCACGTTGTTTCTTAGTGATTGTTTTCTGTGTTTGCCTTGCTATCCTTTTTGTCTCACTCAGGGATCCGTAGCTTCTCCTCCTCAGCTGTTTCTTGTCTGCCACTCCCAACCTCCTTATATTCTCCCCTCACACTTCTCTAGTTGCCAGTTATAGAGCTTCCTGCCTGGACATCTATACTGACCCACTGGAGTTGTGAATCCTGGTTGTCGTTCCAGAGTGCTACCCTCCGGATCCCTGTTGGGCTTATTGTTGTCTCCTGTTGTCGCCCACCTGGGATTATATGTTGAGTCTGTGTTGTCTGTCCTCCCCTTGGTGTTTTCCCTTAGAGCTAGTGGTGCGGACTAGTGTTCCCACCGCCCTGTTCACTATCTAGGGCTCAGCTCAGGGAAAGCCAGGGCTTTAGGCACGTGATCGGCGTACGGGTGAGGAACCCGTCTAGGGACGTCAGGGCAGCCAGGTGCCAGCCGCAAGGTGAGTCAGGGGTCACCACCTTCCCTCTCACTTGGGCAGGGCCTTCCTCGTTCCCTCCCTCTGTGTCACGTATGTGATAGTCACGCCGACCGTGATAATTAGGTGATGTGCATCTCTGTAATGAGAAGGGGTGTGGTCTAATGACATCAACACCCTATATTAGGTGTGCATAATTATTAGGCAACTTCCTTTCCTTTGGCAAAATGGGTCAAAAGAAGGACTTGACAGGCTCAGAAAAGTCAAAAATAGTGAGATATCTTGCAGAGGGATGCAGCACTCTTAAAATTGCAAAGCTTCTGAAGCGTGATCATCGAACAATCAAGCGTTTCATTCAAAATAGTCAACAGGGTCGCAAGAAGCGTGTGGAAAAACCAATGGCGCAAAATAACTGCCCATGAACTGAGAAAAGTCAAGCGTGCAGCTGCCAAGATGCCACTTGCCACCAGTTTGGCCATATTTCAGAGCTGCAACATCACTGGAGTGCCCAAAAGCACAAGGTGTGCAATACTCAGAGACACGGCCAAGGTAAGGCTACTTTCACACCTGCGTTCAGGTGTCCGCTCGAGCGCTCCGTTTGAAGGAGCTCACGAGCGGTCCTGAACGCAGCCGCCCGGCCGCAATGCATTCTCAATGGAGGCGGATCCACTGAGAATGCATCCGCCTGCCAGCGCTCAGCCTCCGCTCCGCTCAGTGAGCGGACACCTGAACGCTGCTTGCAGCGTTCGGGTGTCCGCCTGGCCGTGCGGAGGCGAGCGGATCCGTCCAGACTTACAATGTAAGTCAATGGGGACGGATCCGCTTGAAGATGACACCAAATGGCTCAATCTTCAAGCGGATCCGTTCCCCATTGACTTACAATGCAAAGTCTGAACGGATCCGCTCAGGCTACTTTCATACTTAGAAAATTTTCTAAGTTTTAATGCAGACGGATCCGTTCTGAACGGATGCGAACGTCTGCATTATCGGAGCGGATCCGTCTGATGAAACATCAGACGGATCCGCTCCGAACGCTAGTGTGAAAGTAGCCTAAGAAAGGCTGAAAGACGACCACCACTGAACAAGACACACAAGCTGAAACGTCAAGACTGGGCCAAGAAATATCTCAAGACTGATTTTTCTAAGGTTTTATGGACTGATGAAATGAGAGTGAGTCTTGATGGGCCAGATGGATGGGCCCGTGGCTGGATTGGTAAAGGGCAGAGAGCTCCAGTCCGACTCAGATGCCAGCAAGGTGGAGGTGGAGTACTGGTTTGGGCTGGTATCATCAAAGATAGTCCTACTGCCAGTTTCTGGAAGACACCTTCTTCAAGCAGTGGTACAGGAAGAAGTCTGCATCATTCAAGAAAAACATGATTTTCATGCAGGACAATGCTCCATCACACGCGTCCAAGTACTCCACAGCGTGGCTGGCAAGAAAGGGTATAAAAGAAGAAAATCTAATGACATGGCCTCCTTGTTCACCTGATCTGAACCCCATTGAGAACCTGTGGTCCATCATCAAATGTGAGATTTACAAGGAGGGAAAACAGTACACCTGACTCTGAACAGTGTCTGGGAGGCTGTGGTTGCTGCTGCACGCAATGTTGATGGTGAACAGATCAAAACACTGACAGAATCCATGGATGGCAGGCTTTTGAGTGTCCTTGCAAAGAAAGGTGGCTATATTGGTCACTGATTTGTTTTTGTTTTGTTTTTGAATGTCAGAAATGTATATTTGTGAATGTTGAGATGTTATATTGGTTTCACTGGTAAAAATAAATAATTGAAATGGGTATATATTTGTTTTTTGTTAAGTTGCCTAATAATTATGCACAGTAATAGTCACCTGCACACACAGATATCCCCCTAAAATAGCTAAAACTAAAAACAAACTAAAAACTACTTCCAAAAATATTCAGCTTTGATATTAATGAGTTTTTTGGGTTCATTGAGAACATGGTTGTTGTTCAAAAATAAAATTAATCCTCAAAAATACAACTTGCCTAATAATTCTGCACTCCCTGTATATACAAATATATATATAATAAAAACGCTCCTGCAGCATCATGTGGAGGTTCGTTCGTGCCTGGGCAATGGCAGAAGGTGCCAGGCGAGTGCTGGCATTCACGGTAGGATCGGACTTGGTTACACGGTCCGTGACTTGTAGCGCTCCGGGGCGAAGGGGGTTGGGCGCTAATGGTCGATTGATTGTGGTTAGGATTGTTACCTTCAAAGCTACGTTTATGTGTCTGCATTTACATTTTGTCCTATACACCATTCACTATTAGAGCTGCGTTCATGCGTCCGCTGTTGCATTACATTAATACTCTGCTCACTTTCAGATTGCATTCATACGGCTGCTTTATACCATGCTCTTCATGCTCATACTCAGAGCTGTGCCCATACCATGTTTTTAGGCACCACTCGCATCCAGAGCTGCATTCACCCACTTGTTCTTACATAATGTGTTATACTCTGCTTCCACGTAAAGCTGCATTTCTTTTCATTGCTACATTATGGTTACTCAGTATTCTTACTAGGGCAATCAACACACCGCTCTGATACTGCTCTTCTGATAAACATAGCTGCTTTCTTTTCAGGCTTACGTTTCTTTCCTCGGTGGTTTGTTACATTCCATAGGTCTACCTTTTCTGTTCACTTCGAAAAGAAAAAAAATAAATTAAAATTTTTGTGGTGTTCTTTAGTTCTTCACTTAGACTGGTCTCCTTTACTTCTGGTTCGCATTCACTCAGATTGGTCTCCTGCCCCAGTTAACCAAATAGCTCCCTAGCGGTCAGTGGGCCAATAGGAGTAAGTTCCTACTATAATGAACAACTGTGAAAACAGTTTGTCACGACAAGGGTCTTCTCTTAGCGAACTGCAATGCCTCTGGCTCTTGTTTTTCTCCCATCTGTTTCAATTTCGCGGTTGGTTTAATGTTTTGTTTATGCACGTGGTTCGGATCACTAATGTCTATGCATTTTCCATTAGGTCTGGCTCACGTTTTAATTACTTATCGTCACTGTAAGGTCATCCAGTTAAGTCTCTTGGCTTCGGGGGGCCTCATGGCTTTGGGGGCCCGATGACCGTTCTTCATGTTTGTTAGGTGTACAATATGGTTGTAGGCTGGTTAGCATCCTAGGTTTATTGTCGGAGAGGGTCATGGTTATGCGAGTCCACAAGTCATACTGGTGCTGCATAAGTGGTTTATATTTTTAAAAAATTAAATAAAAAAATTTGCCATTAGTAGCTCACGCCCGGCTTCTCCGTTTAAGTTTTACACACAGGACTCTGCCATTAGTCTCTCACGCATGGCTTCTCCGTTTTAGGTTTACACATATGACTCCGCTATTAGTCTCTCACGCATTTCTCCGCCATTAGTCTCTCGCGCATGGCTCCGCCATTAGAGTCTCTCACGCATGGCTTCTCCGTTTTAGTTTTACACGCATGGCTCCGCCATTAGAGTCTCTCACGCATGGCTTCTCCATTTTAGTTTTACACATATGACTCAGCCATTAGTCTCTCATCCATAGCTTCTCTGTTTTAGTTTTACACATATGACTCCGCCATTAGTCTCTCACGCATATCGCTTCTCTGTTTTAGTTTTACACATATGGCTCCGCCATTAGAGTCTCTCACGCATGGCTTCTCTGTTTTTAGTTTTACACATGACTCCGCCATTAGAGTCCCTCACGCATGGCTCAGCCATTAGTCTCCCGCGCATGGCTTCTCCCTTTAAATTTTACACACATAACTCATTCGAGGCCGGCTGCGTTGTCCCACCACAAGTAGGTTCCATGTCTTTTTCTGCCTTCAGACCCGCTCGCATGGCTCCATCATCTGTGGCTCGCAATACAATTTTTCTTGTGAGAGGCCATTAGAGCCTCACTCACATTATTGTTTTTCTCTGACTTTTATTTTCTAGGTTGTTGGGTCTAAAAGAGAAATCATTGTTTTCTTTATAAGCAGTCATCCCAAACCTGCCTTTGCGGACATCACCTTCTCCTAGGCATGCTTACTTCATCTATAAACTCGGGCTGAGGGTGTTGGTGTCCGGCCTAAGTCCTGGGTATTGGTCTGTCTTCCAGTAGGAGGTACAGTAATAAGGCGCAATTTATGAAATCTGTCACGTCTACAGACACGACAAATCCTATTACGACTACAGGCGCAGCATACATAGTTCATCACGACCTTAAGATTTCCTGTCACAACTGCAGGTATGGTGTGTACGTTCTGTCCTTATTACAGGCAACATTAGCTCGTTAATCGAAATAGCCATGTATTCCTGTTTATGGTTCCCCAGGCCTGGTGGGTTTACACATTTCGCTTAATCTACTACTAGAGTAAGACGGCATATGCCATGTTCTAACTTTTGGGTCCTTTTTATATATAAAAAAAATAAAAAGTGTGGCCTGGGGAATAAGTAGAGGTGAAGTATTTTGCCACCAGGAACAGTTGGTGTCTGATCAGGGCCCATGGCGAATGGTTGGAGTTCATTTTAGGCCCTTCCAACAGATTCACCATTGTTTGTTTCAGTCTGCAGCTCTCAGGATTCAGACCTTGTCGTAATATGTTCATATGTTAGTCAACATAGGAGTAAATCGTTTCTGGTTACCGGCCACTCTTTCAATCGCATCAGCATTATCCACCTCCAAGAACGATGTGCCGGTGCACATGACAAAGAGGTAAGGTAGATGGAAGTCACTGTGATATATACGGTATATTCCGCACCTTCATCGTGAAAGGTCTTTTGAGTTTAAAAGTGGGTGTCGTAATGGTATGTATATATTTACTCTAAACTAAGATCTGCTCTCTTTGGCCCCTTTAGGCTGCCCTACCACAACAGGTATGGCATAACTCTACTGCTTGTTGTAGATAGGGTTAGATAGGTTAGGTTCACCTTTCTGATAGCCGATCCGACCACAAGTATAAGCAAGATATTGCTGCATTTGTGGGAGGGGAGGCTGATTACAAGGCTATTCATACGTACCTGTGGGCCCAGGCTGGCTGATTACTAGGCTATTTATAGGCACCTGTGGGCCCAGGCTGACGCCGATTCAGCTGATTTCACCCACCCACACCATCTTACAGTAATTTCACATCAGGGTGGCCCCCTTTAGGCTGCCCTACCACAGCAGTTATGGCATAACTCTACTGCTTGTTGTAGATAGGTTAGGTTCACCTTTCTGATAGCCGATCCGACCACAACTGCTGTATGGCTACACGGCAGGGCGCAGAAGGAAAGGAATGCCATATTGATTTTGGAAGGCAGTTTTTGCTGGACTTGTTTTTTGACACCATGTCCCATTTGAAGCCCCCTGATGCACCCCTAGAGTAGAAACTCCAAAAAGTGACCCCATTTAAGAAACTACACCCCTCAAGGTATTCAAAACTGATTTTACAAACTTTGTTAACCCTTTATGTGTTTGTTAGCGGTTTTCCTTAGGCAGGTTTATGCTGGTTAAATGATGAGGCATCAGACCTCCAACCCGTGAATATTTCCCTGTGCAACGAATATCCGGTTTGCTTCTGATCAGGAGACAAATATCAACCCAGACTTAACATAGGTTGTTAAATATCTGAAATCTTTATTTCCCAGCACATATTTATAGGGCTTATTGGGGGTGGGCGCATATTGTCTCTCAAGATCCAATTGGAACAATCCTGGTAGTTCTTAGCAGGCCTTGGGTAACATGTTTGTCAAGATACAGTTGAAACTTTGTTAAACAATGCTGGTATCTGCTATATACAATGCATGAAAAGGGTTATTTTACATTGAACAGGTTTTTCTCTACATGCTAATAATTTTAATAGGTTATCATAGTTCGCTGTCATTGTATGTGAGGTGAGATGTTAAATAGCCTTTTGTTCAGGAAGGCTGCTATTGTGTCCTGCAACTGGCAGGGTGATATGTGCTAATTCGGTGTACTGCATTCCACAAGAGATAAGGCTTGTATAATCTATGTCTAATCTGTGATGTATCAAAAGTAAGATTTATGAAAAATCCATTTCAGTGTTCCACAAGAGTCAATGGCAAATGGAGATGAAATTTCAGAATTTCTATTTTTTTGTTACTTTGCTTCACAAAAAGTGTAATATAGAGCAACCAAAAATCATATGTAACCTAAAATAGTACCAAAAAAACTGCCACCTTATCCCGTAGTTTCCAAAATGGGGTCACTTTTTGGGAGTTTCTACTCTAGGGGTGCATCAGGGGGCTTCAAATGGGACATGGTGTAAATAAACCAGTCCAGCGAAATCTTCCTTCCAAAAACCACACGGCTCCTTTCCCTCTATGCCCTGACGTGGGGCCGTACAGTGGTGTACGACCACATATCGGGTGTTTCTGTAAACCGCAGTGTCAGGGCAATAAATATATGTGGTGTATTTCTAGAATGGGGTCACTTTTGGGTGGTTTCTATTATGTAAGCCTCACAAAGTGACTTCAGACCTGAACTGGTCCCTAAAAAGTGTTTTTTTGAAAATTTTCAAGATTTGCATCTAAACTTCTAAGCCTTGTAACGTCCCCAAAAAATAAAATGGCATTCCCAAAATGATCCAAACATGAAGTAGACATATGGGGAATGTAAACTAACTATGTTTGGAGGTATTACTATGTATTATAGAAGTAGAGAAATTGAAACTTGGAAATTTGCAAATTTTTCCCAAATTTTGATAAATTAGGTATTTTTTTCTAAATAAAATTTTTTTTTTTACTCCATTTTACCAGTGTTATGAAGTACAATATGTGACGAAAAAACAATCTCAGAATGGCCTGGATAAGTAAAAGCGTTTTAAAGTTATCACCACATAAAGTGACACTCGTTAGATTTGCAAAAAAGGGCCTGGTCTTTAAGGTGAAATAACCCGTTAAATTTTGGAGCACCGCACACCGTTGATTGCTGGTGCCAGCAAGGACTTGTCAAGTCGTAATCAAATGATAGAAAATTGCAGCACACAGTATTTTTTGTCTTTGCTTATTTCAATTTTAATCATCGCATGATCATGTTCCAGTGCAATTACAGGCATAATCAATTAGAATGGTGACCGGACGTTTCGGCCTGTCAGGGCCTTCTTCAGCGGTCTTAATCTAAAACAGAATAGTACATATTTCTGTAAGTCATGGGATACATGCATTGAGATCAAGATTGATGAAAAACCTATAGAAGAATTTTTTTTTATATACATATAGAACACAAAATCAGAACATATTAAGAGATAATATAAAAACAAGTGAGAGTTTGTTGAACTCTGGGAATGAACAAGATGGTATCACCAACTATGGTGCACAAATGGAAGTAATGGCGAAAATTGATGGGGTTTCTTCCTATCTCTCCTGGTTGGTCCTAGTATCTTATTAAGTGGTGTGCACGTCTATGCGTCTCTATATGACCAATTAATAGGATAATATCACCAACTATAGTACAAGATTGAAATACACAGGTTGAAATAATCACATAAATAAACAGGGTTTGTTATTCTCATAGTGGATAATGGGATCTAATTAAATAGTATGTATGTCTGTGTAGACTCATATAGTCAGTGGACTTGGATTAGACTCAGCAACACTACTTGGAGTAAAAGGGTTGAATATTCAAGTTTAAACAACATTGTTAGATTGCAGCAACACTATTTAGAGCGGCAGTAAGGTAAATATATAGTCTGGACCACATAGTTTAACATGCATTCATCATTATTCTAAAGTAACAAGGGATTAGGATCCCATTGGTGCTTACCTTAAGTTCTGCCTCTCTGGTATGTCGCACTAGATGCAGGGAATCGATGCTGGATGCGCGCTCTTTTAAATGGCGAGGGACGCAATGATCGCGTGGTGCGTGTTTGCGTGAGTCACATGACACGGGCGGAACCGACGTGCGTTCCACCTGCGTGTCAAGCGCTCAGGCCGGGCGTGTGCTGCGATATCCAGGAGGCGGAGGATGCCGAGTCATGTGATATTATCACATGACTCGGAGGCGGGTCTGCAGGCATGTTTGCCGGTATTATGAATGTGAAGGATAATTGGGGCAAATGTGTATACTATGCCGATGCAGAATTGTACATATTGATAATAATAATGACATTGATGCTTCCTGGCCTCTGGAGAAATACATATAGGGAAAGGATAAGTTAAATAGATATTTTAGGATACACGAACATTATGCAATAAATAACAGCAAATAAAATACTTAGTGTATTACTATGGAAAATAAAATTATAGAATAATTAATGATATTTACGACCTGTTGATATAGTAATAAACACATCATATCCCTACTTTCAATTATAGTGGGTACAGTAAATGGAGGGAAGGAGGGCATTTAAAGGGGAAGGGGGAAAGGGGGGGGAAATTATCTCACCCTTACAAGTCGTGATTTCAACGGGTCTGTAAAGGAAAATGAAGAACTTATTAGTTACATAAAGACAATAATTTTTACAGTCCAATCAAACATTGATAAAAAAATCACATTCCTGGTTGAGGCCGTGTGGTGAAAGAGTTCCAAGTGTGTGGATCCAGTATGCCTCTTTGTTTTAAACGTGAAATCCGGTTACCGCCGCGTCTTGGGGGATCGACTTGCTCCAGTACTTGAAAGCGTAATTGTGAAACCCGGTGTTTTTTTTCCACTGAAATGGTATGGAACGGGTAGCAAGGTATGTCCAAGTCTGATGGTAGATTTGTGTTTACTCACTCGATCGCGGACATGCTGTGTTGTCCCTCCCACATATGCCAAACCGCATGAGCACTTTAATATGTAAATTACAAAGCTGGAGTCACACGTGTAAAATCCCTTAATCGGGTATAGCCGTCCTGTTCTTGGGTGAGTGACATGCTCACCTCTGATGACACTAGAGCATTGTGCACAGTGTAGACAAGGGAATGTCCCTTGTCGTTGGCTCTTCAAAAAGGTCTGTTTTGGTGGTTTGCTGAAGCTCCCTATATTGGCCTTCACTAGTTTGTCTCTAACATTATGAGGTCTTTTATAGCAGGTAAGTGGGGGTTGGCTGAACTCTAAGATGTGGGGATAAGCTTTTGTTAGTACTGACCAGTGTTTCCTCAATACCTGGTGAATCTTAGGAACAAGGGGATGATACGTAGTTACGCAGGCCAATCGCTTGGGTTCGTTGCTCCGTGATGGAGTTACATCATTCATGTTATTTAATGTAGAGTCAAGGAGAGCTTGTGGATACCCTCTTGTCTGAAATTTTTCTGTCATTTCTTTGAGCCTGGTTTTTTTCACGTCGTTGTCAGAGACGATACGGTTAACTCGTATGAATTGTGACTTGGGAAGAGAATTTTTGGTGGCCCTGGGATGGCAACTGTTATAATGGAGGAGACTATTACGATCTGTTGGTTTGTGGAAAAGATCTAACGTTATATTGCCCATCGGGTCAAGTTTGACCATCGTATCCAGGAAGCTAATTTCTCCCTGGCTAGTCTGCATGGTGAAACACAATTCTGGATAAATTGCATTAAGGTCCTGAACAAAATTCTCAATGGTGTCTCAATAAAGCGAAGCTACATAACCGAGAATTGGTTAAATAGGGGATTTGTGTACACGTGGTCTTCTTCAAAGGCTATCATGTAGGCATTTGCATATGGAGGGGCCACATTGGATCCCATAGCGGTACCCCTTTTCTGGCGATAGTATGTATTGCCGAACATGAATTTTTTTTTTGTTAGTATAGTTTTCAACAACTCGATGCAGAATTCCTGTTGTACCAGGTGAAGTTTGGAATGTGTATATAGGAGTCTCGCCGTGGCCTGAATACCCTTATCATGTTAAATGGATGTGTAGAGACTATTGACGTCTAGAGTGACCAGTGTGCAATTTGGAATTTGGTCTGACTCTTGTAGTTTGGAAATGAAATCTGTTGTATCAAGAAGAAAGGATCTGGACGTCTTAATAAGTGGGGTGAGAATTTTTTCAAGATAAATGGCTAAGGGAGAGAATACAGAATCTGTGGAGGCGACAATGGGGCGTCCTGGCGGGTCTTGCAGGTTTTTATGGATCTTAGGTAAAGTGTAAAATACTGGTGTGATAGGGTCTTGTTTGGTGAGGAACGTGGCAGTTTTGGAATCGATTATCTCTAAACTAGTGTATGTGGTAAGGATATTCGATATTAATTCTTGAACTTGTCTTGTTGGATCCTGCCGTAGAGCCTCATATGTTGTATCATCATTCAATTGTCTCCTGATCTCACACATATATTTTGATTTGTCCATTATTACTAGGGCACCACCTTTATCGGCTGGTTTAATGATGATATCACTCTGTGTTTGCAATGAATCTAGGGCCATCTTTTCTTCTGCTGTTAGATTATTGGTATGTTTGTAATGACCTTGTGTATTACTTTTTATGATTTCCTGTATGGTTTTTTGGGCAAAGGAGATAAACGTTTCTACTGGGTGTTTATTGTGTGGTGGCATAAATGAGCTCTTATTTATAAGGCCTAATGATTCCAAAGATAATGCACTAGGTGGATCAGTGGTGATTGTTGGTCATGGTTCCATCTCACTAAAGTGTACTTTGAGACTTAGGGTCCAGTAAAACCTCTGGAGCTCTTATTCCAGGGTAAATGTGTTAAGGCTTGGTGTTAGGCAGAAGGATAGTCCCTTCTGGAGTATGTAAGTCTGTGCTGGGGATAGATTGGTGGAGGAGATATTAACAACCAAGTTGTTCTCCTTACCTGGGATCTTGTCTGTATGTGGCTTCCTTGATCGTTTCCTCCTGCCTCTCCTAGTGCGCCTAGTCCCGGTCTCCCTCTTCTCCTTCGGTTGCCTAAAAAACGGGCCGGACATCTGTAGCTTCCCGATCGATCACTATCCGATGAGGAACCAGGGCCAGAATAATGATGGTATCTGTTATCCCAAGAATTATATTGTGGGTTTCCTTTCCATCTGTAGACGTTGTCCAGGCAGTAGTCTTCTGCGTCGCGTATAAATTTTTGTCGCTTGTTCTGTTCTGTCATTTTTCTGTATTCGCTCAGTTGCTTGTCAATTCTCTCTTTGGCTCTTTTCCAATCTTCTTCCGGTGCTGATGCAGTGAGGGTAGTTTCTGTGGTCTGAATCTTCTTGGACAATTCTTCTATTGATTTTTGTAGTTGTTCTAAGGTGAGAAGTATTATGTCAAAGGAGCATTTATTCAAGATGTTCTCGAATCGTGTACAAAATTCTGCATTGTCCGCGAACAATGTAGGTCTCAGTCTAGATCGCAGACCTCTTGGTATACGGTTAATTTTGTAATATTCGGCAAGAGTGCTGCAGTGGAGCTCCCATCCAATCAGGCGTTTGCGATCTCTCTCATAGTCGCGTATCTTTAATTCATGGCTGGGTATGTGCAGAAAATCGCTGGGCAATCTAACAATGTTGTTTAAACTTGAATATTCAACCCTTTTACTCCAAGTAGTGTTGCCGAGTCTAATCCAAGTCCACTGACTATATGAGTCTACACAGATATACAGTACAGACCAAAAGTTTGGACATACCTTCTCATTCAAAGAGTTTTCTTTATTTTCATGACTATGAAAATTGTAGATTCACACTGAAGGCATCAAAACTATGAATTAACACATGTGGAAATATATACATAACAAACAAGTGTGAAACAACTGAAAATATGTCATATTCTAGGTTCTTCAAAGTAGCCACCTTTTGCTTTGATTACTGCTTTGCACACTCTTGGCATTCTCTTGATGAGCTTCAAGAGGTAGTCCCCTGAAATGGTCTTCACTTCACAGGTGTGCCCTGTCAGGTTTAATAAGTGGGATTTCTTGCCTTATAAATGGGGTTGGGACCATCAGTTGCGTTGAGGAGAAGTCAGTTGGATACACAGCTGATAGTCCTACTGAATAGACTGTTATAATTTGTATTATGTCAAGAAAAAAGCAGCTAAGTAAAGAAAAACGAGTGGCCATCATTACTTTAAGAAATGAAGGTCAGTCAGTCAGCCAAAAAATTGGGAAAACTTTGAAAGTAAGGGCTATTTGACCATGAAGGAGAGTGATGGGGTGTTGCGCCAGATGACCTGGCCTCCACAGTCACCAGACCTGAACCCAATCGAGATGGTTTGGGGTGAGCTGGACCGCAGAGTGAAGGCAAAAGGGCCAACAAGTGCTAAGCATCTCTGGGAACTCCTTCAAGACTGTTGGAAGACCATTTCAGGGGACTACCTCTTGAAGCTCATCAAGAGAATGCCAAGAGTGTGTAAAGCAGTAATCAAAGCAAAAGGTGGCTACTTTGAAGAACCTAGAATATGACATATTTTCAGTTGTTTCACACTTGTTTGTTATGTATATAATTCCACATGTGTTAATTCATAGTTTTGATGCCTTCATAGTAATGAAAATAAAGAAAACTCTTTGAATGAGAAGGTGTGTCCAAACTTTTGGTCTGTACTGTACATACTATTTAATTAGATCCCATTATCCACTATGAGAATAACAAACCCCGTTTATTTATGTGATTATTTCAACCTGTGTATTTCAATCTTGTACTATAGTTGGTGATATTATCCTATTAATTGGTCATATAGAGACGCATAGACGTGCACACCACTTAATAAGATACTAGGACCCACCAGGAGAGATAGGAAGAAACCCTGTCAATTTTCGCCATTACTTCCATTTGTGCACCATAGTTGGTCATACCATCTTGTTCATTCCCAGAGTTCAACAAACTGTCACTTGTTTTTATATTATCTCTTAATATGTTCTGATTTTGTGTTTTATAGGTATATACAAAAAATTTATTCTACAGATTTTTCATCAATCTTGATCTCAATGCATGTATCCCATGACTTACAGAAATATGTACTATTCTGTTTTAGATTAAGACCGCTGAAGAAGGCCGAAACGTCCGGTCACCATTCTAATTGATTATGCCTGTAATTGCACTGGAACATGATCATGCGAAGATTAAAATTTTAATAAGCAAAGACAAAAAATACTGTGTGCCGCAATTTTCTATCATTTAAAGGAGAAATAAGGCTGTGTCCTTAAGGGGTTAAGCAGACTGTGATTGTTTATTGTTGTGACTTAGATGAAGATCAGATCACATTTTATGACCAATTTGTGCAGTAATCCATATCATTCCAAAGGGTTCACATACTTTTTCTTGCAACTGTATGTATTCAGTGTTTGGCCTCCTCTCATAGCAGGAATATGGTCTACCACCATATTCAGTACAACACTGAGTAATGATACACAATATATGGCTGTAAGGCATAAGGAATATAGCAGTGATATATAAATGCATAAAATAAATAAAATAAATATATTCCAAATATACAGCACTGGAAAACTTTGTTCACCAGGAATGTTGCAGAAGTGAGAACTGATGGATGGCGAGCAGGTGGGAACCTCTGGATTATTTAATACACATGGGCGCATAACATCACTGGTGTCATCTGTGCATATAGTTCATTTCCCAATTGGATCTTCTGCAATGTATAATATTATTTAAATTAGAATTACCCTATTACATCAGAACCAGAAATTAAATTATGTCATATTTTATGCTGAGATATGAAACAAAGTAGAAAATGATTTTTCTGTCTCTTTTATCAATTATTAATGCTCCAGTCTCCATTAATGTCTAAATTACAGGCATTATTTATCATACTGCTGTACTGGGTATTCAAAAGAAAAAAATGAAACCCGAAATGCCTGAAATGGTGAGATGGTGTTCTTTTATGTTTCATATAGCTCTTTGTTGATCAGCCAAGTTCGAGAGGCTAATTTCAATACCCTGACACGGTTTGCAAGCACATGTAATTAAAAAAGAATATATATAAACCTCTTGGGGTGCAGTGGGTAATTCAGCCTGTGTGCGGCTTATTAAGGCTTATGACTAGGTCTCTCAATGCAGCATCCACATTTTACAACCATTATAATTTATAGTTGTAATGACATTTATTTAGGGCTAATTTTAAATGTGTAGGAAATGAAAAAGAAAAACAAGCTCCATTGACCTCATATATTACATTAACTGTGATGGAAAATACATATTTCACGCTAACTGTACATAGTAGTTAAAGAGGACCTGTAATCTCCCTTGTAATAAAAAGTCTGGAGCATTTATTATTCTCACTCTATGGGGGTCATTTACTATACCGAAATACGCCTAAGGCCACATGCACACGACAGTATTTTTTCACGGTCCGCAAAACGGGGTTCCGTT
>NC_053398.1:92613597-92690603 GCF_905171765.1 Bufo bufo | reverse complement strand
AGGCAGCAGCGTGACCTGCTACATCTGCATCTACAGACACTACAGCTACCAGGCCAGTATCGCCTAAGTGCTGAATTACCACCAACTAACCTGCCTCCATGTCCTTGCTGGTGTCAGAGATGAATTGCACTCAATCCTGCTTCTACTGTATGTATTTCAAGTTCTACATTTAACTCTGGCCTCATTCTTTAGTACTATAATTCCACTGCACCGATCCCCAGAGCTACGGCCTGAGGGAGTACATCGCGACATAACACTGCATCAGGGCCACTACCACTCCTATCCTCTACACTGAATTAGCACCCAGCTTCCAGTTGTAAGGTGGAATTCACATTATCTATTTTCATGCAATTTTTTTGGTATGCTTTTTGGGCAATTTTACAGTTGTAAGGCTTTTACAGTTGCTAGGCTTTCGAAAAATGCTTACAGAAATTCTACTTGATTGACTTTACTAGAATGCATATGATTAGGCTAGGTTATTGCTATTTAGTTTTTCACCTTTTGTTGATTACTTTTTATTGATGTGGATGTGAATCATAGAATAGGAGCAAAGTCCACCATCCAATGGATACAGTCCTCAATGACGCATACCACCTAGCCTGTGTGTGTGAAAGAAATGACCTTCTTGTCCCCAAAACCAGGGATGATAAAGATGAGGTCGTGCGAATTATCGGTACCTATGATACAGGACATCACAAGGTCAGGGAGATCCTTAAGCGGTATTGGAGTTTCCTTAAAACAGACCCTGATATTGGGGACCTGATTGGAGATTCTTCCTCTGTTACATTTCGGAGAGGACGCAACCTGAAAGACCGGCTGGTCCAAAGTTTGCTAAAACCATTACAGACCCGCACCTGGTTACCTCATAACATCAAGGGTAACTTTAGTGGCTGTATTGCTTGTGATTTTATGAAGGTCAGTAAGGTGTTAACTAGCACTGTAGCTACCCAAAGCTTTGAAATCAGGACCTTCATAAATTGCAGGACAACAGGAGTTATTTATTTCATCACCTGCTTCTGTGGCCTTCAATATGTTGGGAAAACCATTCGGGAGCTTAGACGTCGTGTCGGCGAGCATTTGGGAGACATCTGAAATAAGAGGGACACCCCAATAGCCAGACACGTGGTCGACTCACATGCAGGGGATCCAGGAGCCATCAGCTTTCAGGGTATTGAACGGGTTTACCCATCACCCAGAGGGGGTGACATTGATAACAGACTATTAACCAAAGAATTTGAATGGTTTTTTCGTTTGCGTACAGAAACACCTAGGGCCCGGGGTCTGAATGAACGGAGTATCTACACTTGTTTTATCTAAGCTCCTTACTGACCCTTTTATTTTTGTAACCATCACATAATTTTCTGGTAGGCTCCAGTGATTA
Source organism: Bufo bufo (assembly GCF_905171765.1). Classification (NCBI taxonomy): domain Eukaryota; kingdom Metazoa; phylum Chordata; class Amphibia; order Anura; family Bufonidae; genus Bufo; species Bufo bufo. Next base: position 92,689,222 of record NC_053398.1, on the reverse strand, counting down.
TATCTATTTTCATCTTTTACAGTAGGAGTGTATTAAATGGTTTTGCACCTTTTCAGACATGACCCCTGTAATTTTCCTGGTTTCCTCTTTCACTTTTGGCCGTGCCGGACGAGCCTCCCTCCCACACACTCTCTATTTAAACTGTAGGAATGAGCGCGCGCGCAGTCATACCAGCACCGGTGCTGCTGCGAGTCATGTGTAGTGTTGAGCAGCAGGGGCAATATTTGATTTCACAATAGTTCAAGAATATATGGGTGAATATTCGTCATATATTCGCTAATTCGCGAATTCGCTATCTTCATACACTAAATGTCACGGCGGGGAGCGGGGGAAACCCCCCACCATACAATGCAAGAAGGATAATGGTAGCAACTAGGCCAGGATGCCGGGATCAGGGAGCAGGTTACCTCCTATTGCATCCCTAATCCTCTCCCTAACTCCTAACCATATGAGCGGACCCTGATAATGGGACGGCTCATACCCTGGATACCTAATATCCTGAGTCACCCTGGAAAGCCCTCACTTAGGAGCAGGGGAGAGACGACCTGTTCATCCACAACACGGAGGAACAGGAGTCTCTAAAGGCCTAAAAGCAGGGAAAGGGAAACACATACAGCTAAAGGAGATGGCAGGTAAGCAATACCAATAACACACTTACCTGCCACAGAAACTGACTGGAACCCGTGCACAAGTGCTGGTGTCCACACCAACATTAAAGGACACAGCACACACCACAAACCACACAGGAACCCAGGACACCCATAGCTGCAATAAACGTGAGACACCATAAGAACATCTATGACCACAAGGGTGGCCCTCACTGGAAAGATGGTAAAGCCAGGAGCAGTGAACCACCAGCACACACCAAGCCTGGAGGAACACTCAGCTACAGGCCTCCAGCAGAGACTAAATAGCCCAAGCAACCACACCCACAAACACACAACCCAGTGTTCACAAAACACTAGGAAGGGAGTTAACCCTTCCAACACCAGACAGAGGAAGGAAGCCACTTAAAGGGGAAGTGCACACACAAGCAAACTAAGCCACACTTTACCACCGGCAACAGCATGTGTGGCAACCATGTCACGGCAATCACCCAGAAGGCCGAAACACTGCCACCGCATGCTCTAACAGCAACACGTTGCCGCGGGCAACCGCAAGTGTGGCAACAGTGTCACAGCGTTAACCATAGGCCGTGACACTAAAATTGACTAAATGTGCATGTGCAATGGGCATGGCCTAATTCCGCAACTGTTTTCAAACTACCTGAAGTTTTAGAAGATTGGAAAAGATGGTGATTGGAAAAGAAGGTGGGAAGTTTCATGACAGTGAGGAAGAACTAATGATCGCTGTAAGTAATTTCACATTACACCAGTGTATTTGATTACATTTCACATGCACGTCAGACCAATCGCTTTATATGCAGATAGAGTGCTATAAAATATTCAGATTGCGAAAATCGGCACTTATGATCCAAATTTTTTTTTGCGATACATATAACTTCACTTTTTATTAGGTCTAAATAGATATTACTGATTGGTGCACTAAGTATTGTTGTAACATCACAGCACTATGTCTGTAGCATGTACGTATGGACAGCAAAGAAATATCTCTCACATGCACATTGCACATCCATTTTCCTGCCGCATACTATATACACCCCCCACACACACACAAACACAGTCTGTAGATTAGAGTTTGTGTCCTGTTGGTCGGGACTCAGGAGAAGCTTTCTTTGTATTACCGCCAGTATTTGCTGTTTCATTTAGAGTTACCCAGGGTGCACCACGGGGAGGCGAACCAGCTTTACACCCAATAATGTACTGTCACTTCACTAGACAGGTACATCTCTGCTCAGCTGGCCAATATCCGATCAGACCCCACACACATACAATCGCAATCCAATCCATTCTTATAATGGTAACAATAAATAAAGATGGCATTGCGGTTCGCCCGGTGGTCGTTTCGCAGCAAACTTTGCTCGTTCGCTGTTCGCTAAACGGGCGAACAGATGGCGACATTCGCGCCTGCCATATTCTTTTACATTGTGAAGAACTTTGACCCATGACACATCCATCAGGTGATACAGGACAGCCAATTGAGATGTTTCAGCACATGGACATACCCCCTACCTTATAAATAAACCTTATCTGGCCGCCATTTTACATTCAGTCTTTTGCCAGTGTAGGAAGAGGTTGCTGTGTGGAGCAGGGACAGACTGTTGGAACACAAATCACTAGCTAATAGGACCACAAAAGTCCTTTTAAGGACTGGTATAGGTGTGCTATCGATAGGTGTGATATACTGAGGGGTGTAATATACTTATAATATACTTTCTAACATAGAAAGTATATTATAGTGCAATTGTATTGTGCAGCATTTGTATGCGGGTCTGCTGCGATACTGCAGCTATACAGAGTGCCAAACGCTATTGGAACAAATAATTTCTACTTGTGTGATTTACCAGTTGCCCCCCCAAAAAACTGATTGAGCCAGGGGTGTTATGTACCAATAATATGCTTTCTATATAGTGCATTTAGGTAGTGCAGCATTTGTTTGCGGATTTGCTGCATTACCGCTTCCTTACAGAGTGAAAAACACTATTTAAAAAAATAATTTCGACTGGTGTGATTTACCAGTTGCCCCCCCAAAAAACTGATTGAAGTAGGGATTTTATATACCAATAATATACTTTCTATTTAGTGCATTTAGGTAGTGCAGCATTTGTCTGCGGTTTTGCTGCGTTACCGCATCTACACAGAGTGAAAGACACTATTTGAAGAAATAATTTCTACTGGTTTAATTAACCAGTTGCCCCCCAAAAAAACTAATTGAGGCAGGGGTGTGATATACCTTCTTCCACAAATACTGCTCTTCTATAGTGACTTTTGTCACAGGGTCATTTTGAAAATGACATGCAGAGGAAGAGGCAGGCCATTCCGCAAGGGTGGTAGGGGTTGGGCAGGTGCTCTTGGACGCAGCCTAAGTGAGAAGTTGCAGATGGTGCGTGCGATTATGTTAAAGGACCCACCAGACTTGGTTGAGTGGCTCACTCAGCCTTCCGCTTCTGCACCCTCCTCATCCTCTCTATCTGCACCCTCTTCACTCTCTGCTGTGTGCACCCCGAAAGACACCACCACCACCACCATATCCCCTCCGCTCGAGTCAGAGGAATTCTTTTTCCATCCATTACAAGACCTTACCGATGCGCAGCCATTCTTGGCATCGGATAGGGAAGAGGAGGTATCAACGGCCGCCATCCAGCAGTCTGACAACACTACCCAGATCAGCCCCATGAGGGTGGTCCCCGCTGTCACTGCCTAGTCCGAGATCTCTAATGTCAGTGGTGGTGAAGGTGACGATTCCGATGATAAAGTGTCGATGGACGTCACGTGGGTGCTCACAAGAGAGGAAGAGGAGGGGAGTTCAGAGGGAGCAGTAGATAGGGAGGAGAAGGAGGAGAAGCAGGCAGAACTTACAGTGCACAGGAGGCAAAAAGCAGACTGATAATGTATCTGGAACAAGCCATCCACCATGCACGGTCACATCTGTCACTCCCAGGACGCTGGCACATGGCTCCGCAGTGTGGGCTTTTTTTTAACGTGTCCGCTGCTGACAATAGTGTTGCCATCTGCAGCCTGTGCTGTCAATGCATAAGTCGCGGTAAGCCCAACACTCACCTAGGGACGACCGCCTTAAGAAGGCACCTGGCCTCCCATCACCGAGCCCAGTGGGAGCAACGCCGCCAGAACCCACAAAGCCACACTCCCGACGCTCCCCGTCCTGCCTCTTCTCCTTTTCATCTCTCCGCCCAGTTGTCCTCCACTCCACCTTCCACCATGCCGTCCTCGAGTTCATCTGGCAAAAGGCAGGCTTCCTTGCTCTTGAAAAAAGATGATGATGCCGGAAAACCCTCTTGCCCAATGGCTGACCGCTGGCTTGTCAGAACTGATGGACCGTCAACTACTGCCAAATAAACTGGTGGACTCGGAGGCCTTTAGAAAATTTGTGGCCATTGGAACACCGCAATGGAAGGTCCCCGGAAGGAAATATTTCTCCCAGAACGGCATCCCAGTGCTATATGACCACGTTCTGCGGCAAGTGAATGTATCTCTGGCACAAAGTTTCGGTGCCAAGATACATCTGACCACAGACACGTGGTCTAGCAAACACGGGCAGGGAAGGTACATAACTTTTACTGCCCACTAGGTGAACCTTCTGACGGCCGTCAAGCATGCAACCCGTGGCACCCGTGTAGATTTGATGTTCCCGCCACGGATTGCATGCAGGCCTGCCTCTTCTTCTCCTGCCCCTACTCCATCCTCCCTCTCCTCCTCAGCTGACTCCTCCTTTTACTCTGCTACCATCTCTTCTGCTGTGCCCCCCAATCTCCCCAGAACCTATTAGACGTGCCAGGTGAGACGTTTCCATGCTGTGCTGCATCTGTTGTACCTGGAAGCCAAGAGCCACACCGGTCCTGCACTCCTTTCAACTTTGCGGTCACAGGCTGATCAGTGGCTAATCCCGCTCAATTTGACAGTTGGTAAAGTGGTGTGCGACAACGGTGCCAATCTGCTGAGCGTGCTTAAACAGGGCAAAATGACACACGTGTCGTGCATGGCACACATCCTGAACTTAGTTGTGCAGCGATTCATTGCCAAATACCCCAGGGTCCAGGACGTCTTGCTGCAGGCCAGGAAAATCTCTGGCCATTTTAGATCTTACACGGCCATGGCTCCCCTTGCTGACATTCAGCGGCGACACCACCTGCCCATCAGACGTCTAATTTGTGACTGCCCAACGCAATGGAACTCCACCTTGTATATGCTTGATAGCTGCTCCAGCAAAAATGTGCAGTTAACGACTACCTGTAAAAACTCTGTGAAAGGACAGGTTCTGTGGAGATAGTTTTTTTTTTTTCCCACCGTGCCAGTGGCTGCTCATGCGTGACGCATGCTTCTGCGGCCATTTAATGAGATCACCAAACTGGTCAGTCGCAGCCAGGGCGCCATCAGTGACATCTTTCTGGAGCGTGCATTGCATCGTGTCATTGATCAAGCCATCGAGGACCAGGAGCAGGAAGATGAGGAAGTCGCAATGCTGAATGAATTCCCAGGGGGTGGCTACTCCATCTGAGACAAGTCAACAACAGGAGTCTGAAGAGGAGTCAGAGGAGGAAGGTTACTGTCACGGCAGACGTGCACAGTTAAACAGATAACACACCAACCAGGCTCTGGACGAGAGACAGGGGAAGGGTCACCTCCTAATTTATCCCTGACCTCTTTCCCTGCAATGCTCAGCCCACAGACAAACCTTGATGGTAGGTTTGCTGTGTCCACCAGCCTAAACTAACAAAACCCTGAACTCCCTGAGATGAAGTGGGGAGAAAGGAGCAGCCAGCTCGCACAGAACCTGGATGGGTAAGATGACATAAACAACCAAACAAGAAAAGACACTTATCTGCTGAGAGCAGGAACAAACAGCCAACCTTCCTTCCAAACTTCCCAGACAAAAATGAACAGTATAATCCGCTCAGAGCACTTTGGCTGGAGACCATTTAAACTAATGACTCTACCCAGTGCACCTAATGCGAGGCGGATCCAGCACAGCATCAAAACAAATACTAGACTCGTGCTGCAATCCTGGCTGACCTCCGCACATCGTCAGAGTGGGGCATGACAGTACCCCCCCTTCAACGGGTGACCTCCGGACACCCTGGACCAACCTTATCCGGATGGGACCTATGAAAGGCCCTCACCAGACGGCTGGCGTTGACCTCTGACGCCGGAACCCACATCCTCTCCTCAGGACCGTATCCCCTCCAGTGAACCAGGTACTGGAGGGAACCCCGCAGAACTCTCGAGTCGAGAATCCTGGAGATCTCGAACTCCAAGTTTCCCTCGACCAGAACAGGAGGAGGAGGCAATGGCGATGGTACCATCGGTTTAACATATTTTTTTAGTAAAGACTTGTGGAAGACATCGTGGATCCTCCAAGTCTGCGGCAGATCAAGTCGAAATGCCACAGGATTGATCACAGCAGAAATCTTATATGGACCAACAAATCTTGGACCCAGTTTCCAAGATGGCATTCTCAACTTGATATTCCTAGTGGACAACCACACCAAATTACCCACACACACAGGTCCGGACCAGTCACACGTCTCCTGTCAGCCATTCGTTTATACCTCTCACCCATCCTCTCCAAATTCCCTTGAATCCCCCGCCAGATAGAGGATAAGGCAGAAGAGAATCTCTCCTCCTCTGGCATCCTGGAGGAACCAGACCCAGAAAAGGTACCAAACTGAGGATGGAAACCGTATGCACCAAAAAATGGTGACTTACCCGTGGACTCCTGCCTACGGTTATTCAATGCAAATTCTGCTAAGGGCAAGAATGAGGACCAGTCCTCGTGATTCTCAGCCACAAAGCACCTCAAGTAGGTCTCCAGGTTTTGATTGGTACGCTCTGTCTAACCATTCGACTGTGGATGAAAAGCCGACGAGAAAGAAAGTTGAATGCCAAGTCGAGAGCAGAACGCCCTCCAAAACCTGGAGACAAACTGTGTGCCCCTATCAGAGACAATATCCGAAGGAATACCTTGCAATTTAACAATATTATCCACAAAAATCTGCGCAAGAGTCTTAGCGTTAGGCAGACTTGTTAGTGGTATAAAGTGAGCCATTTTACTGAAACGATCGACTACCACCAAAATCACTGTTCTCCCGGAGGAACTCGGTAGGTCCGTAATAAAGTCCATGGACAAATGTGTCCAAGGACGAGATGGAATAGACAATGGAAGAAGTGAACCAGGCGGTCGAGTATGAGCAACCTTAGACCGAGCGCAGGTTTCACAAGCTGCCACGTAATTCTCAATACTCTTACGCAAACCTGGCCACCAGAACCTCCGGGACACCAGATCACAGGTGGACTTACCACCAGGATGTCCAGCGAGAACAGTATCGTGATGTTCCTTTAACACCTTGTATCATAGGCCCTCAGGAACAAACAACCTCCCTGAGGGACACGAACCAGGAGCCCCCTCCTGAGCTCCCAACACCTCCATCTCCAATTCAGGGTACAGAGCGGAGACCACCACTCCATCCGCCAAAATCGGCGCTGGATCTTCTGAATCACCTCCCCCAGGGAAGCTGCGAGACAAGGCATCTGCCTTGACGTTCTTGACCCCTGGGCGAAAGGTAACCACGAAATTGAACCTGGTAAAAAATAATGACCATCTGGCCTGTCTAGGGTTCAGACGCTTGGCAGATTGCAGGTAAGCCAAATTCTTATGGTCTGTATACACAGTAACGGGGTGAGAAGCCCCCTCTAACCAGTGACGCCATTCTTCAAAGGCCAACTTGATCGCCAACAACTCCCTATCTCCAACATCATAATTACTCTCGGCGACCAAGAGCTTCCTGGAGAAGAAGGCACACGGGACCCACTTGCCAGGAGAAGGACCCTGCGAAAGCACCGCCCCAACCCCCACCTCTGATGCATCAACCTCCACCACGAATGGCTGAGATTCATCCGGCTGCACCAGAATGGGAGCAGACGCAAAACGCTCCTTAATAGCCAAAAAGGCCTGCAATGCCTCATCCGACCAGACAGAGACATCAGCGCCCTTCTTGGTAATATCAGTAAGAGGTTTGACTAGCGTGGAATAATTCAAAATAAATTTTCTATAATAATTCGTAAACCCCAAAAATCGCATCAAAGCTTTCTGATTCTCCGGTTGGTCCCACTCCAGAACCGCCCGAAAACCAGAATCAGAAAGCATGTATCCCAAAAATGGAAGCTCTTGCACCGCAAACAAACATTTCTCCAATTGGGCGTATAACTTATTCTCCCGCAGGATCGTCAAAACCTGTCTCACATGATCCTGATGGGTCTTCAGATCAGGAGAATAAATTAAAATGTCATCAAGGTAGACTACTACGAACCTCCCCACCAAATGATGAAAAATATCATTGACGAATCGATGAAATACCGCTGGCACATTCGTCAACCCAAAAGGCATTACCAGGTTCTCAAAATGACCCTCGTGCGTATTGAAGGCCGTTTTCCACTCATCCCCCTCCTTGATCCTGATCAGATTGTATGCTCCTCTCAAATCCAACTTGGAGAACACCTTGGCTCCAACAATCTGATCAAAAAGATCAGAGATCAAAGGCAGGGGATATGGATCCCGGACTGTAATACGATTCAGCTCCCGGAAATCCAAACACGGTCTCGGTGATCCATCTTTCTTCTTCACGAAGAACAAACCTACAGCCACTGGAGACTTAGATGGTCTAATATGACCCTTTGCCAAACTCTTGGCGACATACTTTCGCATGACCTCTCTCTCGGGTTGAGAGAGGTTGTAGAGCTGAGACTTAGGCAACTTAGCCCCCGGAATGAGATTCACAGGACAATCATAGTCACGATGAGGGGGCAATTCCTGAGCCCCACCAGCCGCAAACACGTCCGAAAAATCTGAGAGATACTGAAGCAAGGCCGTAACGGACACTTCAGAAATAGATGTGACAAGACAATTATCCGAACAAAACTTGCTCCAACCAATGATTTGTCTCGACTGCCAGTCTATAATTGGGTTATGTTTAGACAACCATGGCAACCCCAAAACTATTGGAGCTGGCAAATCCTTCATGACGAAACAGGAAATAATCTCAGCATGTGAATCACCCACTCTTAAATGAATATCATGAACAACGTGAGTAAGGCTCCCTTGAGAAAGAGGGGAAGAATCAATGGCAAAAACACGAATCTCGTTCTCTAACGTGCAAATACTTAGTCCCAAACTCTCAAGAAACAGAAAGTCAATAAAATTTACCCCAGCACCACAATCAAGAAAAACATCAACAAACACATTTCGAGACTCTACCGCCACCATAGCTGAAAGGAGAAAACGGGAACTGCAGGGAACTTGCATACCAGTCTGCTCTACCACACCATTCATACTACCAAGTGTGAGGGAGGTTTTTTTTTTCTTTTTCTTTTTTCTTTATCACTTTCCCCTGTGATTCAACATACGGACAAGAAAAAACAAAATGACCCCTCTTACCACAAAAGAAACATAAATTGTGCGCTTTACGAAAGTCTCTACTATCCGAATGGAAAGAAATCTGACCTAACTGCATGGGTTCCTCTCCTATTCCAGAATAACAAGCAATATCTCCCTGGGCAGCTGGTGAAACAAAACCACATGCGGGAGGAATCCCCTGCACAGAGGGACCCATACACCTCTCTCTGATACGTCTATCCAAACGTATCGCCAAAGACATAGCATTTTCCAAAGTATCTGGGTATTCATGAAAAGCCAGAGCATCCTTCAACCTTTCAGATAACCCCTGACAAAACTGGCTACGTAACGCGGGGTCATTCCACCCTGACTCAGTAGCCCACCTCCTAAAATCTGTGCAGTAAACCTCAGCAGTATGTTTACCCTGTAGTAAGTTACGTAATTTTGACTCTGCCATCGAAACTCGATCTGGGTCATCGTAAATCAATCCTAGGGCTTTAAAAAATTCCTCCACCGACCGGAGAGTCAGAGAACCGGGCGGCAGGGAAAAAGCCCAGGATTGCGCGTCCCCTTTCAGCAAAGACATGACGATACCCACCCTCTGATCCTCATTACCTGATGAAAATGGGCACAATCGAAAGTACAACTTACATGATTCCTTGAAACGGAAAAAATCATCCGTACCCCCTGCAAATTTCTCTGGAAGAGCGACTTTAGGCTCCCCAACAATTTGACCTGTACCTGAAGCCAACACCCTCTGACACTGTGTGACCGTACTACGTAGATCCGCAACCTCCAGGGACAAACCCTGCATGCGGTCAACCAGTGCATCAATTGACGCCATCACATAAACACTGAGAAATGGCGGTCACAGTATGGCGGATTATAATGTCACGGCGGACGTGCACAGTTAAACAGATAACACACCAACCAGGCTCTGGACGAGAGACAGGGGAAGGGTCACCTCCTAATTTATCCCTGACCTCTTTCCCTGCAATGCTCAGCCCACAGACAAACCTTGATGGTAGGTTTGCTGTGTCCACCAGCCTAAACTAACAGAACCCTGAACTCCCTGAGATGGTGAAGTGGGGAGAAAGGAGCAGCCAGCTCGCACAGAACCTGGATGGGTAAGATGACATAAACAACCAAACAAGAAAAGACACTTATCTGCTGAGAGCAGGAACAAACAGCCAACCTTCCTTCCAAACTTCCCAGACAAAAATGAACAGTATAATGCTCTCAGAGCACTTTGGCTGGAGACCATTTAAACTAATGACTCCACCCAGTGCACCTGATGCGAGGCGGATCCAGCACAGCATCAAAACAAATACTAGACTCGTGCTGCAATCCTGGCTGACCTCCGCACATCGTCAGAGTGGGGCATGACAGTTACGGGATGGAGGAGAAGCAAGAAAAGCATGCTTTAAACGTTTCTGGGATCCCTGGTGTTGTCCGTGGCTGGGGGGAGGAGAACGAGGACGACATTATCCTGGATGATGAGCAGGAGCCAGGCCACTCCACCGCTTCCAGTTTAGTGCAAATCGGGGCCTTCATGCTCCAGTGTTTGAATAGGGACCCCAGTATAAAAAGCATAAAGGGCAAGGACCAGTACTTTTCCTGAGCAGACCCCCGGTACAAACAGAAAATGGCGGAAATGTTACCACCATTACAGAGGGCTGTCAGAATGCAGCACTTCCAGGCCTTGCTTCTAGAAATGCTGCATTCTGCTTTTGCGGGCGCTGGCAGAGGAATTTCCACTCACAGAGAAACAGTTGCGGGTACCAATCCTTCCGCGCATGCAAGAAGAGGGCGGTTTGAAGATGTGTTGGTGACTTCGGATATGAAATCATTCTTGCAGCCAACCCATCGACAGCAGATCCAGCCTCAGGGAACGCCTAGACTGACAGGCGTCTGACTTCATCGGGTTAACGGCCGATGTTGACGCTCTGAGAAGTGAGGAACCCCTGGTTTACTGGGTGTGCAGGATTTACCTGTGGACAGAGCTGGCACAATTTGTCATGGAACTGTTGGCTTGCCCCTCGTCCAGTGTCCTGTCCGAAAGGACGATCAGCGCAGCAGGGGGGATCGTGACCAATAAGCGCACTCGCCTAGCTCACGACAGTGTGGACTACCTCACATTTCTAAAAATGAATGAGACATGGATCTCGGAGGAATTCAACACATGTGACGAGTCGACAACGTTTGATTGAATTTCCTCATGACAGCCCACAAATATCCGCCACCACACAGAACAAATCATGGTCCCTGTCTTAGGTAAATACAGCAGCATGAAAGGCCTTTTATGTCCGTTGAATGCCTAATTTTTGGGGCCTGTACTGTTACATATTTATCCTGTGACCTCCTAATGTACCTCCAGCCACAGAATCCAAAGTTCTTTGCTGTCAGGTGAACGCCTATTGGCAAATTTTTGGGGCCTGTACTCGCCGACAGTTACATATTTTTCCTGTCAAAATAAATCCCAGCAGGCGTATCGATTTTTCTTCAATGCTTTATTGATCCATACACAGATTGATCCATACACAGGACGCGTTTCGGCCCGTCCAGCCTTCCTCAACTGCTTACATTACTTCTGTACAGTATCTCTCGCCAATACTCTGTAATGTGTGTATATATACAGATAGTAAATAGTATAAATATAGAATTTTATTATAATGTAACGAAACACAATTAAAATTACAATTACATGCATGTGATGCCGGAGGACAGGGAACAAAAAAGGAACAGGGAAGGAAAGAACGGCGCCACCCTTTTTTGTTCCCTGTCCTCCGGCATGGAGGACAGGGAACAAAAAAGGGTGGCGCCGTTCTTTCCTTCCCTGTTCCTTTTTTGTTCCCTGTCCTCCGGCATCACATGCATGTAATTGTAATTTTAATTGTGTTTCGTTACTTTATAATAAAATTCTATATTTATACTATTTACTAGAGATGGGACGGGGGATTCGTCGAATCCCTCGAATCTTGCTGGATTTGTGGAATTCGTGGACTCGAATCCCGACGTAATTTACCTGATACGAATCCGGTGGGAGGGACTGGGAGGAGGAGCTGGGGGCCGGTGCGTTCACTGTGCTCCGGCCCCTCCGCTCCTGTACAGTTATAAAATGTGTATTCTATTAATAATAATTCATGCTGCCCCCTCTGTCTGTAATACATTCAATATATCCGACTTACAGGGCTACTGACATCGTAATGCAGGCCGGCCGGGCAGATGAGCGGCAGAGTGACTGACTGACGTCACCTGCCTGCGCCGTCTGTTTCATTCATAAAGCAGGCGGCGCAGGCAGGTGACGTCAGTCAGTCACTCTGCCGCTCGTCTGCCCGGCCGGCCTGCATTACGATGTCAGTAGCCCTGTAAGTCGGATATATTGAATATACTACAGACAGAGGGGGCAGCATGAATCATTCATTATTAATTAAATTACACACTTTATAACTGTACTGGAGTGGCAATGGGGGGGGGTCTGTGGATTACACTGTTAAGGGGTGGGGGGGGAGGTCTGTGGATGGTACTGTTATGGGGTGGGGGGGTCTGTGGATGGCACTATTATGGGGTGGGGGGGTCTGTGGATGGCACTGTTATGGGGTGTGGATGGCACTGTTATGGGGTGGGGGGGTCTGTGGATGGCACTGTTATGGGGTGGGGGGGTCTGTGGATGGCACTGTTATGGGGTGGGGGGGTCTGTGGATGGCACTGTTATGGGGTGGGGGGTCTGTGGATGGCACTGGTATGGGGTGGGGGGGTCTGTGGATGGCACTGTTATGGGGTGGGGGGGTCTGTGGATGGCACTGTTATAGGATGGGGGGTCTGTGGATGGCACTGTTATAGGATGAGGGATCTGTGGATGCCAGGGGGAGAGGTGAGAGGCACTATGATACTGGCACATTGGGGGGGAGGCACTATGATACTGGCACATTATGAGGGGAGATGGCACTATGATACTGGCACATTATGGGGGGAGATGGCACTATGATACTGGCACATTATGGGGGGAGATGGCACTATAATACTGGCACATTGGGGGGGAGATGGCACTATGATACCGGCACATGGGGGGGAGGAGAGAGGCACTCCGCACTTGATACTGGCACATGATTAGGGGGGCATCTATGGGGACACTTACTGGCACTATGGGGGCATCTACTGAGGCCACAAAGAAGGGGTATTTTATATGGGGGCTCTGTGTGGTACTAGTATTATCAGGGGTATTAACTGTTTCTGCAGTATAGTATTGTGGAGCACAGCGGAACAGTATTGGGGGTGTTAGGATGATTTGTCCAGAAGATGGGAGGATGATGGAAAAGTAGTAAACTAAGATTTTTTTTTTGTCAAACTGCAGAGACGAAAAATGGGGTCTGGTCTGAAGGTCTGAAAGGAGAAGATGAGGAAAGAGAACATCTACATCAAAGGAGACGTCACTGGATGTAAGAGGTATGTGGCGCTGTATTACCCTGTATGTTCTGTAGTGATAGGAGCAGGGGTCATAGCAGGGGTCATCGCCGTCATATAGGGTGCGACCGTGACTGGGAGGTGGAGGTTCAGACAAACTGACGCGGTCTGACTTTGTTTCTTACACCGTGCGTTCACACAATTATGTACAGGATTCGTAGGATTCGAGATTCGAAAGATTCAATATATTCGAGAACCTTTTCGGATTCGGATTTAAAAAAAATTGGATTCGTCCCACCTCTACTTACTATCTGGCACTTTTGGCTCCATTTTCTTTTGTTGTTCTGCCGTTGTACTCGGGAGCTTGTGCCGAGTTATTTCTCGGGGGTGCCTTTTGTGGATATATTGGGTGGGCACTGCCCCCTTTCACTCTCCACACCCCTGGGGTCTTTTCTCCTTTCTGTGTATACATACAGGTATTAAAATATGGTAAGTATTTCATCCCTTTACAAATGATTACTTATTAACTAGTGTGACATGTAGCAAATCAGCCGGTTACAACATACATCTCTACCTCGCCATGAGTAGTGGATATGTATAAAAAAGAGGGAAAAAAGGGATGTGGTTACCAAGCACTACCAAAGTACACAAGATGTACAGCAGGTAGAAAGGAACCAGAGGCGCCAAAGATAATGGACAATAGTATAGAGATGGTAGATAGTGAATGATACTAGTAAAGAAGGCAGCCTGAGAAAGTGTTAGCAAATGCTATACACTTAATGGAGAAATGGGTCAAGGATGGGCCGTGTGTGCCCGAAACGTCCACAAAGGGAGTCTCAAGATGGCCTTACCCCACTCCAAAAAAGAAAACAATAAACAAAATTCGGCGCCACTCTTAGTAATTGATGATATTAATAATGTTAAAGGCCCACGGGTAAATAATAGATATCACATGCATATATTGGCGTATTGGATACACAATACGCTGACAATATTACAGAAGAAGTCAAAGCACGCATACCCACAATTTTTGTTAGTAATATGAACTCAGTTGCTAATTTAAAAATCACAACTGAAATTATTGAAACATAGATCAAGAATTAAAAATTAAAAAAATCAAGATTATGTACAATCCTGATGCACTCACTTCACGGGGGGTGTGCCACCAGGATAAAGCTCCAGACATTTGGAGCAGAAACCCCCCAGCCAAGGTCGCCTGTAGTATGTAAAAGATCTGACGTCAGCGCTCCAGTTGTACCAAGTTGGATATATACGGCACACGGGACAGCGGTTCTTCGTCAATCTTTTATTTCAATAAATTGGCTCAACGCGTTTCGGGGAGAAGTAGTAGTCCCCTTCATCAGGAGCAGAATATATATAACACATTGACAACAATACAACATATATAATACAAAAATTCCCGCTTAAAACCTTCTACTTTCGGAAGCAAACCGGAAGTGATGCGTTCCACTGTGGAACGCATGTAATATCCAGACCTCTATTGGCCAAAGTGTCTAGATAAATAGAATAACCCATCTGGTGGCCAGTAGTCCGCTACATAATTACTTATGATAATGCATCTAAATTATAGAATAATTTCTTATAAAAAATATATATAAAATATATATAGGAGCAAGTGTTCCTCGGCAGAACCGGAACTCACTCCACTTCCGGTGAGCCCAGGTGTAACGCATCCCTTGGAGCGCAGTGTGACCGGAAGTCAGCGTGGAACGCATCCCTTGGAACGCAGTACGGCCAGAAGTCGGCTGACTTCCGGTCCGACGGAGATAGGATCGCGTTGGTGGAACGCAGGAGTTCACAGCGCACATGCGCTCGACTCTGCTTGGGAGTGGGGTTCCTAATCCTAATCAATACTAAAAAAAGGGGAATTAGAGGATGATTGTAAAAATAAATAAATAACTAAATATGTGTTCATACATTAATTAGATTAAATATTTCCAGGAAACAGAAATGAAATGTGTATGGATGAATAAATAAATGGGAATGGACTGAATATAAATAAATAGAGATCGTCTATGGACTGTGTATGAATGAATAAGTGGTATCAACAGAAAGTTGAATGCCAAGTCGAGAGCAGAACGCCCTCCAAAACCTGGAGACAAACTGTGTGCCCCTATCAGAGACAATATCCGAAGGAATACCTTGCAATTTAACAATATTATCCACAAAAATCTGCGCAAGAGTCTTAGCGTTAGGCAGACTTGTTAGTGGTATAAAGTGAGCCATTTTACTGAAACGATCGACTACCACCAAAATCACTGTTCTCCCGGAGGAACTCGGTAGGTCCGTAATAAAGTCCATGGACAAATGTGTCCAAGGACGAGATGGAATAGACAATGGAAGAAGTGAACCAGGCGGTCGAGTATGAGCAACCTTAGACCGAGCGCAGGTTTCACAAGCTGCCACGTAATTCTCAATACTCTTACGCAAACCTGGCCACCAGAACCTCCGGGACACCAGATCACAGGTGGACTTACCACCAGGATGTCCAGCGAGAACAGTATCGTGATGTTCCTTTAACACCTTGTATCATAGGCCCTCAGGAACAAACAACCTCCCTGAGGGACACGAACCAGGAGCCCCCTCCTGAGCTCCCAACACCTCCATCTCCAATTCAGGGTACAGAGCGGAGACCACCACTCCATCCGCCAAAATCGGCGCTGGATCTTCTGAATCACCTCCCCCAGGGAAGCTGCGAGACAAGGCATCTGCCTTGACGTTCTTGACCCCTGGGCGAAAGGTAACCACGAAATTGAACCTGGTAAAAAATAATGACCATCTGGCCTGTCTAGGGTTCAGACGCTTGGCAGATTGCAGGTAAGCCAAATTCTTATGGTCTGTATACACAGTAACGGGGTGAGAAGCCCCCTCTAACCAGTGACGCCATTCTTCAAAGGCCAACTTGATCGCCAACAACTCCCTATCTCCAACATCATAATTACTCTCGGCGACCAAGAGCTTCCTGGAGAAGAAGGCACACGGGACCCACTTGCCAGGAGAAGGACCCTGCGAAAGCACCGCCCCAACCCCCACCTCTGATGCATCAACCTCCACCACGAATGGCTGAGATTCATCCGGCTGCACCAGAATGGGAGCAGACGCAAAACGCTCCTTAATAGCCAAAAAGGCCTGCAATGCCTCATCCGACCAGACAGAGACATCAGCGCCCTTCTTGGTAATATCAGTAAGAGGTTTGACTAGCGTGGAATAATTCAAAATAAATTTTCTATAATAATTCGTAAACCCCAAAAATCGCATCAAAGCTTTCTGATTCTCCGGTTGGTCCCACTCCAGAACCGCCCGAAAACCAGAATCAGAAAGCATGTATCCCAAAAATGGAAGCTCTTGCACCGCAAACAAACATTTCTCCAATTGGGCGTATAACTTATTCTCCCGCAGGATCGTCAAAACCTGTCTCACATGATCCTGATGGGTCTTCAGATCAGGAGAATAAATTAAAATGTCATCAAGGTAGACTACTACGAACCTCCCCACCAAATGATGAAAAATATCATTGACGAATCGATGAAATACCGCTGGCACATTCGTCAACCCAAAAGGCATTACCAGGTTCTCAAAATGACCCTCGTGCGTATTGAAGGCCGTTTTCCACTCATCCCCCTCCTTGATCCTGATCAGATTGTATGCTCCTCTCAAATCCAACTTGGAGAACACCTTGGCTCCAACAATCTGATCAAAAAGATCAGAGATCAAAGGCAGGGGATATGGATCCCGGACTGTAATACGATTCAGCTCCCGGAAATCCAAACACGGTCTCGGTGATCCATCTTTCTTCTTCACGAAGAACAAACCTACAGCCACTGGAGACTTAGATGGTCTAATATGACCCTTTGCCAAACTCTTGGCGACATACTTTCGCATGACCTCTCTCTCGGGTTGAGAGAGGTTGTAGAGCTGAGACTTAGGCAACTTAGCCCCCGGAATGAGATTCACAGGACAATCATAGTCACGATGAGGGGGCAATTCCTGAGCCCCACCAGCCGCAAACACGTCCGAAAAATCTGAGAGATACTGAAGCAAGGCCGTAACGGACACTTCAGAAATAGATGTGACAAGACAATTATCCGAACAAAACTTGCTCCAACCAATGATTTGTCTCGACTGCCAGTCTATAATTGGGTTATGTTTAGACAACCATGGCAACCCCAAAACTATTGGAGCTGGCAAATCCTTCATGACGAAACAGGAAATAATCTCAGCATGTGAATCACCCACTCTTAAATGAATATCATGAACAACGTGAGTAAGGCTCCCTTGAGAAAGAGGGGAAGAATCAATGGCAAAAACACGAATCTCGTTCTCTAACGTGCAAATACTTAGTCCCAAACTCTCAAGAAACAGAAAGTCAATAAAATTTACCCCAGCACCACAATCAAGAAAAACATCAACAAACACATTTCGAGACTCTACCGCCACCATAGCTGAAAGGAGAAAACGGGAACTGCAGGGAACTTGCATACCAGTCTGCTCTACCACACCATTCATACTACCAAGTGTGAGGGAGGTTTTTTTTTTCTTTTTCTTTTTTCTTTATCACTTTCCCCTGTGATTCAACATACGGACAAGAAAAAACAAAATGACCCCTCTTACCACAAAAGAAACATAAATTGTGCGCTTTACGAAAGTCTCTACTATCCGAATGGAAAGAAATCTGACCTAACTGCATGGGTTCCTCTCCTATTCCAGAATAACAAGCAATATCTCCCTGGGCAGCTGGTGAAACAAAACCACATGCGGGAGGAATCCCCTGCACAGAGGGACCCATACACCTCTCTCTGATACGTCTATCCAAACGTATCGCCAAAGACATAGCATTTTCCAAAGTATCTGGGTATTCATGAAAAGCCAGAGCATCCTTCAACCTTTCAGATAACCCCTGACAAAACTGGCTACGTAACGCGGGGTCATTCCACCCTGACTCAGTAGCCCACCTCCTAAAATCTGTGCAGTAAACCTCAGCAGTATGTTTACCCTGTAGTAAGTTACGTAATTTTGACTCTGCCATCGAAACTCGATCTGGGTCATCGTAAATCAATCCTAGGGCTTTAAAAAATTCCTCCACCGACCGGAGAGTCAGAGAACCGGGCGGCAGGGAAAAAGCCCAGGATTGCGCGTCCCCTTTCAGCAAAGACATGACGATACCCACCCTCTGATCCTCATTACCTGATGAAAATGGGCACAATCGAAAGTACAACTTACATGATTCCTTGAAACGGAAAAAATCATCCGTACCCCCTGCAAATTTCTCTGGAAGAGCGACTTTAGGCTCCCCAACAATTTGACCTGTACCTGAAGCCAACACCCTCTGACACTGTGTGACCGTACTAGGTAGATCCGCAAGGTCCAGGGATAAACCCTGCATGCGGTCAACCAGTGCATCAATTGACGCCATCACATAAACACTGAGAAATGGCGGTCACAGTATGGCGGATTATAATGTCACGGCGGACGTGCACAGTTAAACAGATAACACACCAACCAGGCTCTGGACGAGAGACAGGGGAAGGGTCACCTCCTAATTTATCCCTGACCTCTTTCCCTGCAATGCTCAGCCCACAGACAAACCTTGATGGTAGGTTTGCTGTGTCCACCAGCCTAAACTAACAGAACCCTGAACTCCCTGAGATGGTGAAGTGGGGAGAAAGGAGCAGCCAGCTCGCACAGAACCTGGATGGGTAAGATGACATAAACAACCAAACAAGAAAAGACACTTATCTGCTGAGAGCAGGAACAAACAGCCAACCTTCCTTCCAAACTTCCCAGACAAAAATGAACAGTATAATGCTCTCAGAGCACTTTGGCTGGAGACCATTTAAACTAATGACTCCACCCAGTGCACCTGATGCGAGGCGGATCCAGCACAGCATCAAAACAAATACTAGACTCGTGCTGCAATCCTGGCTGACCTCCGCACATCGTCAGAGTGGGGCATGACAGTTACGGGATGGAGGAGAAGCAAGAAAAGCATGCTTTAAACGTTTCTGGGATCCCTGGTGTTGTCCGTGGCTGGGGGGAGGAGAACGAGGACGACATTATCCTGGATGATGAGCAGGAGCCAGGCCACTCCACCGCTTCCAGTTTAGTGCAAATCGGGGCCTTCATGCTCCAGTGTTTGAATAGGGACCCCAGTATAAAAAGCATAAAGGGCAAGGACCAGTACTTTTCCTGAGCAGACCCCCGGTACAAACAGAAAATGGCGGAAATGTTACCACCATTACAGAGGGCTGTCAGAATGCAGCACTTCCAGGCCTTGCTTCTAGAAATGCTGCATTCTGCTTTTGCGGGCGCTGGCAGAGGAATTTCCACTCACAGAGAAACAGTTGCGGGTACCAATCCTTCCGCGCATGCAAGAAGAGGGCGGTTTGAAGATGTGTTGGTGACTTCGGATATGAAATCATTCTTGCAGCCAACCCATCGACAGCAGATCCAGCCTCAGGGAACGCCTAGACTGACAGGCGTCTGACTTCATCGGGTTAACGGCCGATGTTGACGCTCTGAGAAGTGAGGAACCCCTGGTTTACTGGGTGTGCAGGATTTACCTGTGGACAGAGCTGGCACAATTTGTCATGGAACTGTTGGCTTGCCCCTCGTCCAGTGTCCTGTCCGAAAGGACGATCAGCGCAGCAGGGGGGATCGTGACCAATAAGCGCACTCGCCTAGCTCACGACAGTGTGGACTACCTCACATTTCTAAAAATGAATGAGACATGGATCTCGGAGGAATTCAACACATGTGACGAGTCGACAACGTTTGATTGAATTTCCTCATGACAGCCCACAAATATCCGCCACCACACAGAACAAATCATGGTCCCTGTCTTAGGTAAATACAGCAGCATGAAAGGCCTTTTATGTCCGTTGAATGCCTAATTTTTGGGGCCTGTACTGTTACATATTTATCCTGTGACCTCCTAATGTACCTCCAGCCACAGAATCCAAAGTTCTTTGCTGTCAGGTGAACGCCTATTGGCAAATTTTTGGGGCCTGTACTCGCCGACAGTTACATATTTTTCCTGTCAAAATAAATCCCAGCAGGCGTATCGATTTTTCTTCAATGCTTTATTGATCCATACACAGATTGATCCATACACAGGACGCGTTTCGGCCCGTCCAGCCTTCCTCAACTGCTTACATTACTTCTGTACAGTATCTCTCGCCAATACTCTGTAATGTGTGTATATATACAGATAGTAAATAGTATAAATATAGAATTTTATTATAATGTAACGAAACACAATTAAAATTACAATTACATGCATGTGATGCCGGAGGACAGGGAACAAAAAAGGAACAGGGAAGGAAAGAACGGCGCCACCCTTTTTTGTTCCCTGTCCTCCGGCATGGAGGACAGGGAACAAAAAAGGGTGGCGCCGTTCTTTCCTTCCCTGTTCCTTTTTTGTTCCCTGTCCTCCGGCATCACATGCATGTAATTGTAATTTTAATTGTGTTTCGTTACTTTATAATAAAATTCTATATTTATACTATTTACTAGAGATGGGACGGGGGATTCGTCGAATCCCTCGAATCTTGCTGGATTTGTGGAATTCGTGGACTCGAATCCCGACGTAATTTACCTGATACGAATCCGGTGGGAGGGACTGGGAGGAGGAGCTGGGGGCCGGTGCGTTCACTGTGCTCCGGCCCCTCCGCTCCTGTACAGTTATAAAATGTGTATTCTATTAATAATAATTCATGCTGCCCCCTCTGTCTGTAATACATTCAATATATCCGACTTACAGGGCTACTGACATCGTAATGCAGGCCGGCCGGGCAGATGAGCGGCAGAGTGACTGACTGACGTCACCTGCCTGCGCCGTCTGTTTCATTCATAAAGCAGGCGGCGCAGGCAGGTGACGTCAGTCAGTCACTCTGCCGCTCGTCTGCCCGGCCGGCCTGCATTACGATGTCAGTAGCCCTGTAAGTCGGATATATTGAATATACTACAGACAGAGGGGGCAGCATGAATCATTCATTATTAATTAAATTACACACTTTATAACTGTACTGGAGTGGCAATGGGGGGGGGTCTGTGGATTACACTGTTAAGGGGTGGGGGGGGAGGTCTGTGGATGGTACTGTTATGGGGTGGGGGGGTCTGTGGATGGCACTATTATGGGGTGGGGGGGTCTGTGGATGGCACTGTTATGGGGTGTGGATGGCACTGTTATGGGGTGGGGGGGTCTGTGGATGGCACTGTTATGGGGTGGGGGGGTCTGTGGATGGCACTGTTATGGGGTGGGGGGGTCTGTGGATGGCACTGTTATGGGGTGGGGGGTCTGTGGATGGCACTGGTATGGGGTGGGGGGGTCTGTGGATGGCACTGTTATGGGGTGGGGGGGTCTGTGGATGGCACTGTTATAGGATGGGGGGTCTGTGGATGGCACTGTTATAGGATGAGGGATCTGTGGATGCCAGGGGGAGAGGTGAGAGGCACTATGATACTGGCACATTGGGGGGGAGGCACTATGATACTGGCACATTATGAGGGGAGATGGCACTATGATACTGGCACATTATGGGGGGAGATGGCACTATGATACTGGCACATTATGGGGGGAGATGGCACTATAATACTGGCACATTGGGGGGGAGATGGCACTATGATACCGGCACATGGGGGGGAGGAGAGAGGCACTCCGCACTTGATACTGGCACATGATTAGGGGGGCATCTATGGGGACACTTACTGGCACTATGGGGGCATCTACTGAGGCCACAAAGAAGGGGTATTTTATATGGGGGCTCTGTGTGGTACTAGTATTATCAGGGGTATTAACTGTTTCTGCAGTATAGTATTGTGGAGCACAGCGGAACAGTATTGGGGGTGTTAGGATGATTTGTCCAGAAGATGGGAGGATGATGGAAAAGTAGTAAACTAAGATTTTTTTTTTGTCAAACTGCAGAGACGAAAAATGGGGTCTGGTCTGAAGGTCTGAAAGGAGAAGATGAGGAAAGAGAACATCTACATCAAAGGAGACGTCACTGGATGTAAGAGGTATGTGGCGCTGTATTACCCTGTATGTTCTGTAGTGATAGGAGCAGGGGTCATAGCAGGGGTCATCGCCGTCATATAGGGTGCGACCGTGACTGGGAGGTGGAGGTTCAGACAAACTGACGCGGTCTGACTTTGTTTCTTACACCGTGCGTTCACACAATTATGTACAGGATTCGTAGGATTCGAGATTCGAAAGATTCAATATATTCGAGAACCTTTTCGGATTCGGATTTAAAAAAAATTGGATTCGTCCCACCTCTACTTACTATCTGGCACTTTTGGCTCCATTTTCTTTTGTTGTTCTGCCGTTGTACTCGGGAGCTTGTGCCGAGTTATTTCTCGGGGGTGCCTTTTGTGGATATATTGGGTGGGCACTGCCCCCTTTCACTCTCCACACCCCTGGGGTCTTTTCTCCTTTCTGTGTATACATACAGGTATTAAAATATGGTAAGTATTTCATCCCTTTACAAATGATTACTTATTAACTAGTGTGACATGTAGCAAATCAGCCGGTTACAACATACATCTCTACCTCGCCATGAGTAGTGGATATGTATAAAAAAGAGGGAAAAAAGGGATGTGGTTACCAAGCACTACCAAAGTACACAAGATGTACAGCAGGTAGAAAGGAACCAGAGGCGCCAAAGATAATGGACAATAGTATAGAGATGGTAGATAGTGAATGATACTAGTAAAGAAGGCAGCCTGAGAAAGTGTTAGCAAATGCTATACACTTAATGGAGAAATGGGTCAAGGATGGGCCGTGTGTGCCCGAAACGTCCACAAAGGGAGTCTCAAGATGGCCTTACCCCACTCCAAAAAAGAAAACAATAAACAAAATTCGGCGCCACTCTTAGTAATTGATGATATTAATAATGTTAAAGGCCCACGGGTAAATAATAGATATCACATGCATATATTGGCGTATTGGATACACAATACGCTGACAATATTACAGAAGAAGTCAAAGCACGCATACCCACAATTTTTGTTAGTAATATGAACTCAGTTGCTAATTTAAAAATCACAACTGAAATTATTGAAACATAGATCAAGAATTAAAAATTAAAAAAATCAAGATTATGTACAATCCTGATGCACTCACTTCACGGGGGGTGTGCCACCAGGATAAAGCTCCAGACATTTGGAGCAGAAACCCCCCAGCCAAGGTCGCCTGTAGTATGTAAAAGATCTGACGTCAGCGCTCCAGTTGTACCAAGTTGGATATATACGGCACACGGGACAGCGGTTCTTCGTCAATCTTTTATTTCAATAAATTGGCTCAACGCGTTTCGGGGAGAAGTAGTAGTCCCCTTCATCAGGAGCAGAATATATATAACACATTGACAACAATACAACATATATAATACAAAAATTCCCGCTTAAAACCTTCTACTTTCGGAAGCAAACCGGAAGTGATGCGTTCCACTGTGGAACGCATGTAATATCCAGACCTCTATTGGCCAAAGTGTCTAGATAAATAGAATAACCCATCTGGTGGCCAGTAGTCCGCTACATAATTACTTATGATAATGCATCTAAATTATAGAATAATTTCTTATAAAAAATATATATAAAATATATATAGGAGCAAGTGTTCCTCGGCAGAACCGGAACTCACTCCACTTCCGGTGAGCCCAGGTGTAACGCATCCCTTGGAGCGCAGTGTGACCGGAAGTCAGCGTGGAACGCATCCCTTGGAACGCAGTACGGCCAGAAGTCGGCTGACTTCCGGTCCGACGGAGATAGGATCGCGTTGGTGGAACGCAGGAGTTCACAGCGCACATGCGCTCGACTCTGCTTGGGAGTGGGGTTCCTAATCCTAATCAATACTAAAAAAAGGGGAATTAGAGGATGATTGTAAAAATAAATAAATAACTAAATATGTGTTCATACATTAATTAGATTAAATATTTCCAGGAAACAGAAATGAAATGTGTATGGATGAATAAATAAATGGGAATGGACTGAATATAAATAAATAGAGATCGTCTATGGACTGTGTATGAATGAATAAGTGGTATCAACTATACAAATATAAAATAAGTTAAGATTCTCGTAATTATGAATGATATTTACTATTAACATCACATTTAAATACTAGACCTGTAAAAGTGTGGTATATAGTCATAAAAATAAATATAGATGTACTAAGATAATAAATATATATATATAAAAAAATATATATATATATATAAAAAATAAAAATAATTATTTAATAATTTGTGTACTCTAATGACTCATTCAAACCGAAGGGTGTCAGGGTATTAAGTTTAAAAATCCAAAACATTTCTTTTCTACATAGTGTTTGGTAGGAGTGAGGGATCCATTCGAGTGGGGTGACTCTTAATAGAGATGGATCACCATCGTGATGAAGTGAAAAATGACGGGATACACTATGGGTAACTACTTTACGTTGTATGTTTGAACGGTGATTGTTTATCCTTTCTCTTAGACATTGCGTTGTTCTACCTACATATAGAAGGTCACATGGGCATCGAAGAAGGTAAATTACATTTGTAGTGCTGCAGTTCATAGTGTGACGTAGTGTGATCTGTTCTCTAGGTGGTGGTAGTAGGACTTGTTTTACACAACGGATAATGGCACAGCATTTACATCTTTTAATGCCACATTTGGATGAACCTAATTTTGAGTGTGCTTTCATTGTTTTAGTACATTGGGGTATAGGAGGGATGGGATCTTGAGTCAACTTAGGATAAGAAGGTGCTATAATATTTTTTTTTATAGTACAGGCTTTTCTGTAAGTAAGATTTGAAAATTTCGGGATTGTTTTGCCTATAATGGGGTCTTTCAGGAGGATACTCCAATGTTTATTAAGAATCTTTCTAATCTCAGAGTGTTGGGAATTGTAGCGTGTTACAAGGTTAAATTTCGCAATCGTGTGTTCACTTCGTTTCTTCACCTTCCCTGTCAAACTTTCCTTTTGACTTGTTTCTAAAACCCTATTTTCTGACTCCCTTAATAGGTTCTTGGGGTAGCCTTTATCTGAAAATCTCTTTTTAATGATGGCAAGCTGATCTTTCAATACTCCATCGTCCGAACAGTTTCTCCGGATCCGTCTCATCTGGCTGTATGGAATGTTATTTTTCCATCTCTTATGATGGCAACTCTTAAAATCAAGATAACTGTTTGTATCCACCTTTTTAAAATGTGTTCTGGTGGTAATACTATCATTAATAATCTCTAAGTCCAAGTCTAGAAAAGTGGCCTTGGAAGAATCATGTTCCAAGGTGAATGTGATGTTCCAAGTGTTTATGTTAATATTATTGACGAATTGTACCAAAGTATCAGAGTCTCCGTCCCATATGAGGATCAAGTCGTCAATATACCTCTTTTAAAATCTAATGTTCGGGTGGGTGAGCAAGCAGTATTCTTTCTCAAAGGCCCCCATGAAGATGTTTGCATAAGCTAGTGCAAATTTCGAACCCATTGCTGTCCCGTTACATTGTTGGTAAATAGTGTTGTGAAAATTAAAATAATTGTGGTTTAAAATAAACTGTATAGATTCTAAGATGAAATTTCTCTGGGATGGGGGCATCATCTGGTCAGTGGTAAGTATATTTTCAATCGCTCGTATCCCTAGTAAATGGGTGATGTTGCTGTATAGGGAACTGACATCTAGTGTGGCCCATCTGTAGGAGCTCTTCCAAATGAAATCATCAAACATAGAAATCAGGTGGGACGTGTCGCGTAGATAAGATGGTAGTTGGAGGACATACCTCTGTAGAATTCCATCTACATAATCAGAGAGATTAGAAGTTAGGGACCCTACTCCTGATATGATGGGTCTCCCTGGTGGTTTCTCTAAAGATTTATGGATCTTTGGCAAGAAATAAAATCGTGCCAGAGTAGGGTGGGCTGTTTTGAGGAAATAGCTCACCTTCTTATCAATGATGCCCGATCTATACCCTTCATCGACCAATGTGGTTAGGTGTTTGGTGTATTCTTTTGTCGGATCAGAAGGACGGATTTCATAATAGGTCTTATCCGAAAGAATACGTAGAGATTCTGCTATGTAAAAGGAGGCATCCATAAGTACTATCCCTCCCCCTTTATCGGTGCTCTTGATCACAATGTCATTATTGCCCGTAAGGGTCTGTAGGGCCTTAGATAGTTGGGGGCTTAAATTTTTGAGTCCGGTTGTCCGTGATTGTTTAATGAATGACTCTCTAAAGTCTGACATTACTATATTATAAAAACTTTCTATGTGCGGCCCTTTGCTCTCCAAAGGATAAAAGGTGGATTTTAGTCTTAAATTGGATGGAATGGGGACAAGTGGAGGACTAGAGTTAGAATTAGTTGAGTCATCTGGATGGTTTGTCGCTATAGATGGAGCGCTTGTATCTTCTTGTGATTTCGAAGCGATCGAGGGTATGATAGCATGATCGACTATGGGAGTTTCTATTTTCCGTGAAAGGTTTTTCATAGTGAAATGCCGATGTAATGTCAGTTTGCGTATGAATTGATTTAAATCTATGAAGAGTTCAAAGAGATCCGGTTGATTGGTGGGACAAAATGAGAGGCCCTTACTTAATAGTTCTATCTCGTTCTTATTGAGAGTGTGTTTAGATAGATTGAATATACCCGCCCTATCCTCAAGTGTTTTATGATCGTCAGTCTCCTTAATATTGGTCTTTGTTAGTGTTTGGGTTTCAGTTTTTTGTTTACGGGAACGTCGTTTTCCGCTTCCTCTACATCCTCGGGATCTGTGTTTCGTCTTTTTTTCTTTAGACTGGACACCGGAGTGTAAAAATGTGTAATTTTTAACGTCCGTGATGTTAGTGGGGTCCTCAATTGTGGTGAATCTGTGGAGAGAGCTAGTGGACTGAGGGCTAAAAAAACTGTTGAATATCTTTCTAGATGGGGGTACTAAGGGTCCCTTCTGAGCTGTTGGCGAGACCTGTTCTAAA
Organism: Bufo bufo; assembly: GCF_905171765.1. Taxonomy (NCBI): domain Eukaryota; kingdom Metazoa; phylum Chordata; class Amphibia; order Anura; family Bufonidae; genus Bufo; species Bufo bufo. Next base: position 92,661,824 of record NC_053398.1, on the reverse strand, counting down.
AAAGGAGAACTTTCTGTGAGATTATTCAGGAGGGCTAAAAAATCGACGGGGCTAGATAGTGACACTGAGTGAGTTGAAATGTTAGAGAGATCATTAGATGGGGATGAAGAGTTATTCTCTGGAGGTTTGTCAATAGAAGTGGTGGCAATATTAGCTATATTCACATCTAGCATATTAGGCCCAGATAATTGTATCGGTATATCAGGAGGTAAGGGTAAGGTTCGGAGACTTTTACGTTTTTTTGAAAGGGAGTGTTAGTGGAAGAACTGCTCAACGTGGAAGATTTTTCACTGCACAGCTGTCCAAACAAAATGTGTTTGTCTGTACAGTTTTCCTACAGTTTTCCTACAGACCCTTACGGGCAATAATGACTTTGTGTTCAAGAGCGCCGATAAAGGGGGAGGGATAGTACTTATGGATGCCTCCTTTTACATAGCAGAATCTCTACATATTCTTTCGGATAAGACCTATTATGAAATCCTTCCTTCTGATCCGACAAAAGAATACACCAAACACCTAACCACATTGGTCGATGAAGGGTATAGATCGGGCATCATTGATAAGAAGGTGAGCCATTTCCTCAAAACAGCCCACCCTACTCTGGCACGATTTTATTTCTTGCCAAAGATCCATAAATCTTTAGAGAAACCACCAGGGAGACCCATCATATCAGGAGTAGGGTCCCTAACTTGTAATCTCTCTGATTATGTTGATGGAATTCTACAGAGGTATGTCCTCCAACTACCATCTTATCTACGCGACACGTCCCACCTGATATCTATGTTTGATGATTTTATTTGGAAGAGCTCCTACAGATGCGCCACACTAGATGTCAGTTCCCTATACAGCAACATCACCCATTTACTAGGGATACAAGCGATTGAAAATATACTTACCACTGACCAGATGATGCCCCCATCCCAGAGAAATTTCATCTTAGAATCTATACAGTTTATTTTAAACCACAATTATTTTAATTTTCATGACCCTATTTACCAACAATGTAACGGGACAGCAATGGGTACGAAATTTGCACCAGCTTATGCAAACATCTTCATGGGGGCCTTTGAGAAAGAACACTGCTTGCTCACCCACCCGAACATTAGATTTTATAAGAGGTATATTGACGACTTGATCCTCATATGGGACGGAGACTCTGATACTTTGGTACAATTCGTCAAAAATATTAACATGAACACTTGGAACATCACATTCACCTTGGAACATGATTCTTCCAAGGCCACTTTTCTAGACTTGGACTTAGAGATTATTAATGATAGTATTACCACCAGAACACATTTTAAAAAGGTGGATACAAACAGTTATCTTGATTTTAAGAGTTGCCATCATAAGAGATGGAAAAATAACATTCCATACAGCCAGATGAGACGGATCCGGAGAAACTGTTCGGACGATGGAGTATTGAAAGATCAGCTTGCCATCATTAAAAAGAGATTTTCAGATAAAGGCTACCCCAAGAACCTATTAAGGGAGTCAGAAAATAGGGTTTTAGAAACAAGACAAAAGGAAAGTTTGACAGGGAAGGTGAAGAAACGAAGTGAACACATGATTGCGAAATTTAACCTTGTAACACGCTACAATTCCCAACACTCTGAGATTAGAAAGATTCTTAATAAACATTGGAGTATCCTCCTGAAAGACCCCATTATAGGCAAAACAATCCCGAAATTTTCAAATCTTACTTACAGAAAAGCCTGTACTATAAAAAAAAATATTATAGCACCTTCTTATCCTAAATGCTATCCTGTGCCATTATCCGTTGTGTAAAACAAGTCCTACTACCACCACCTAGAGAACAGATCACACTACGTCACACTATGAACTGCAGCACTACAAATGTTATTTACCTTCTTCAATGCCCATGTGACCTTCTATATGTAGGTAGAACAACGCAATGTCTAAGAAAAAGGATGAACAATCACTGTTCAAACATACGACGTAAAGTAGTTACCCATAGTGTATCCCATCATTTTTCACTTAATAGAGATGGATCACCATCGTGATGAAGAGTCACCCCACTCGAATGGATCCCTCACTCCTACCAAACACTATGTAGAAAAGAAATGTTTTGGATTTTTAAACTTAATACCCTGACACCCTTCGGTTTGAATGAGTCATTAGAGTACACAAATTATTAAATAATTATTTTTATTTTTTATATATATATTTATTTTTTATATATATATATATATATATATATATATATATTTATTATCTTAGTACATCTATATTTATTTGTATGACTATATACCACACTTTTACAGGTCTAGTATTTAAATGTGATGTGAATAGTAAATATCATTCATAATTACGAGAATCTTAACTTATTTTATATTTGTATAGTTGATCCCACTCATTCATTTATACACAATCCATAGATAATCTCTATTTATTTATTTTCAGTCCATTCTCATTTATTTATTCATCCATACACATTTCATTTCTGTTTCCTGGAAATATTTAATCTAATTCATGTATGAACACTTATTTATTTATTTATCTTTTCAATCATCCTCTAATTCCCCTTTTTTTAGTATTGATTAGGATTAGGAACCCCACTCCCAAGCAGATTCGAGCGCATGTGCGCTGTGAACTCCTGCGTTCCACCAACGTGATCCTATCTCCGTCGGACCGGAAGTCAGCCGACTTCCGGCCGTACTGCGTTCCAAGGGATGCGTTCCACGCTGACTTCCAGTCACACTGCGCTCCAAGGGATGCATTCTACCTCGGCTCACCGGAAGTGGAGTGAGTTCCGGTTTTGCCGAGGAATACTTTCTTCTATATATATTTTATATATATTTTTTATAAGAAATTATTCTATCATTTAGATGCATTATTATAAGTTATTAAGTAGCGGACTACTGGCCACGAGATGGGTTATTCTATTTATCTAGACACTTTGGCCAATAGAGGTCTGGATATTACATGCGTTCCACAGTGGAACGCATCACTTCCGGTTTGCTTCCAAAACCGGAAGTAGAAGGTTTTAAGCGGGAATTTTTGTATTATATATGTTGTATTGTTGTCAATGTGTTATATATATTCTGCTCCTGATGAAGGGGACTACTACTTCTCCCCGAAACGCGTTGAGCCAATTTATTTTTTTATAGGAAATTATTCTGAAGCATAAAAGTTCGAATGTTCACGTATGGCGAAGCCTGGAGGAACATGTTGGCGATCCCCTTTTTTCATAATCTTGTAATAAGTTCTATTAATATTTATGGTCAGTACCGGTCTGTGCCATGGTGTGACTCAAGCCCCCTTTGGGACTGGGGTGACACCTATACAGACGGGTACAGTTGACCTATTCTATATACATTTATATATACTATGAGCCCCGATGCAGTTCTATCTGTGTCCTTCAGGCCGATTTCAAGTGGACATCGTCTACTGTATGGCTATAAGGGACATAGAGCGGATATGCTGGCAGTCTGGACAGTGGGATGCTAACGGTGTGACAACCGCATCATCCCACATGTACAGATATCTCACTGGTGACCCACGTTGACCCGTCGGCCCCCGATGAATAGATCAGCTGTTTCTGCTGTACACTGCGGCGCTCGGACACTGTATCTGTGTCTGTCAAACTCGTATGGGCGGTAGCATTGGTACGCGCATGCGCCCTTAAACATTGTTCCAAAGTGGCCATCTTTGATGTGGTTGTTTTACCACACATTACCTCAGTGAATCTCGCGATAGTGGTTGGAGCGGCGCATGCGCCATGCTCCTTTCCGGACGCCAACAGTTCCTACCATGCCCTGTCAGCCGCAAGTGACTCATTCAAAGGTTTTTAATCTTTTTTGATTGTTATATCATGTTTAAACACACCTGTTCACCTTCACATTTGATTGGTCATTATGACAGTTTGGTGATTTTATATCACATCCACTATATTATGAATTTTCTTACGGTTATGTCTGTATTGCTGCTATATCAAATTATGACAATACACTGATTATATTTGTAATGTGATGATTATGTTTATGCATTTGCACTTTATTATATGATGGGTTAATTTGTATTTTGGTAATTACTTGCACTATATATGTATGTAATTTTGCACATGTTACTCAGCTGGAAAAAGGCTCCAATGTGAGAGCTGAAACGTTGCTGATGAGTGAATAAACCGTCCACTTTTTTACTGCAAACTGGAGTGCTGCCTTCTTTTGCTACATTATCTACATTTGGGATCTTGGTCGCAGGTCTCCTGGGAGGATTTTTTTGCACCCGTTCATTTTTTGTGTGCTGCTTTCTTTCTTTTTCTTTTATATATATATATATATATATATATTTATTATCTTAGTACATCTATATTTATTTGTATGACTATATACCACACTTTTACAGGTCTAGTATTTAAATGTGATGTGAATAGTAAATATCATTCATAATTACGAGAATCTTAACTTATTTTATATTTGTATAGTTGATCCCACTCATTCATTTATACACAATCCATAGATAATCTCTATTTATTTATTTTCAGTCCATTCTCATTTATTTATTCATCCATACACATTTCATTTCTGTTTCCTGGAAATATTTAATCTAATTCATGTATGAACACTTATTTATTTATTTATCTTTTCAATCATCCTCTAATTCCCCTTTTTTTAGTATTGATTAGGATTAGGAACCCCACTCCCAAGCAGATTCGAGCGCATGTGCGCTGTGAACTCCTGCGTTCCACCAACGTGATCCTATCTCCGTCGGACCGGAAGTCAGCCGACTTCCGGCCGTACTGCGTTCCAAGGGATGCGTTCCACGCTGACTTCCAGTCACACTGCGCTCCAAGGGATGCATTCTACCTCGGCTCACCGGAAGTGGAGTGAGTTCCGGTTTTGCCGAGGAATACTTTCTTCTATATATATTTTATATATATTTTTTATAAGAAATTATTCTATCATTTAGATGCATTATTATAAGTTATTAAGTAGCGGACTACTGGCCACGAGATGGGTTATTCTATTTATCTAGACACTTTGGCCAATAGAGGTCTGGATATTACATGCGTTCCACAGTGGAACGCATCACTTCCGGTTTGCTTCCAAAACCGGAAGTAGAAGGTTTTAAGCGGGAATTTTTGTATTATATATGTTGTATTGTTGTCAATGTGTTATATATATTCTGCTCCTGATGAAGGGGACTACTACTTCTCCCCGAAACGCGTTGAGCCAATTTATTGAAATAAAAGATTGACGAAGAACCGCTGTCCCGTGTGCCGTATATATCCAACTTGGTACAACTGGAGCGCTGACGTCAGATCTTCTACATACTACAGGCGACCTTGGCTGGGGGGTTTCTGCTCCAGGTGTCTTGAGCTTTATCCTGGTGGCACACCCCCCCGTGAAATGAGTGCATCAGGATTGTACATAATCTTGATTTTTTTAATTTTTAATTCTTGATCTATGTTTTAATAATTTCAGTTGTGATTTTTAAATTAGCAACTAAGTTCATATTACTAACAAAAATTGTGGGTATGCGTGCTTTGACTTCTTCTGTAATATTGTCAGCGTATTGTGTATCCAATACGCCAATATATGCACGTGATATTTATTATTTACCCGTGGGCCTTTAACATTATTAATATCATCAATTACTAAGAGTGGCGCAGAATTTTGTTTATTGTTTTCTTTTTTGGGGTGGGGGTAAGGCCGTCTTGAGACTCCCTTTGTGGACGTTTCGGGCACACACGGCCCATCCTTGACCCATTTCTCCATTCGCTATGAGTAGGGTTGAGTGAACCCGAACTGTAAAGTTCGGGTTCGTACCGAACTTTAGGATTTTTGGACCCCAGACCCGAACCCAAACATTTCAGTAAAAGTTCGGGTTCGTTGTTCGTCGATTTCTTGGTGCTTTTTGAAAGGCTTCAGAGCAGCCAATCAACAAGTGTTTAACTGTGTGGCCTACTAATGGCATGGCTGTGATTGGCCAGTGCAGCATGTGACCCAGCCTCTATATAGTCTGGAGTCACGTAGTGCTGCACGTCACTCTGCTGTACTTAGTGTAGGGAGAGGATGCTGCTGCTGCTGTGATGGAGAGAATAGGACACAATCTGTGATCAAAACTCCAATTGAACTCAGCGATCAACATAGATTTACCGGCAGTTGTGTGGGTGCAGTGCACAATCTTTTTCCCTGCCCTGAGCCCAGTGACAGGAAAAAATAACTTTTATCCATCTGTTAGTTAGGTGGGCGGCGGCGGCCTTTTTTGGCAATATAAAACATCTGGTGCCTTTGCAGGATTAGTCAGTGTGCAATTTAAGCTAGAAATACAGCCATAATTTTCTGGGTTTTTAACCCCTTAAGGACTTAACCCTATTTCACCTTAAGGACTTGGTCATTTTTTGCAAATCTGACCAGTGTCACTTTAAGTGCTGATAACGCCTTTACTTACCCAGGCCGTTCTGAGATAGTTTTTTCGTCACATATTGTACTTCATGACACTGCTAAAATTGGGTAAAAAAAGTAAATTTTTTAGCATAAAAAAATACCAAATTTACCAAAAATTAGGAAAAATTAGCAAATTTCAAAGTTTCAGTTTCTCTACTTCTGTAATACATAGTAATACCGCCAAAAATTGTAATGACTTTACATTCCCCATATGTCTACTTCATGTTTGTATCATTTTGGGAATAATATTTTATTTTTTGGGGATGTTACATAGCTTAGAAGTTTAGAAGCAAATTTTTAAATTTTTCTGAAATTTTCCAAATCCCACTTTTTATGGACCAGTTCAGGTCTGAAGTCACTTTGTGAGGCTTACGTAATAGAAACCATCCAAAAATGACCCCATTCTAGAAACGACACCCCTCAAGGTATTCAAAACTGATTTTACAATCTTTGTTAACCCTTTAGGTCTTCCACAAGACTTCATGGCAAATGGACATAAAATTTAAGAATTTAGATTTTTTTGAAAATTTTCCAATATAATCAATTTTTTCCAGGAAAAAAGCAAGGGTTAACTGCCAAACAATACTCAATATGGGTTGCCCTGATTCTGTAGTTTGCAGAAACAACCCATATGTGGTTGTAAACTACTGTTTGGCCAAACGGGAGGACATAGAAGGAGGGGAACGCCATATGGTTTTTGCAAGGCAGATTTTGCAGGACTGGTTTTGTTTATACCATGTCCCATTTCAAGCCCCCCGTTGCACCCCTAGAATAGAAATTTCTAAAAAGTGACTCCATCTAAGAAAGTACACCCCTCAAGGTATTCAAAACTGGGTTTACAAACTTTGTTAACCCTTTAGGTGTTCCACAAGAGTTAATGGCAGATGGAGAAGCAATTTCAAAATTCCTATTTTTTGGAAAATTTTCCATTTTAACCAATTTTTTCCAGTAATAAAGTAAGGGTTAACTGCCAAACAAAACTCAATATGGGTTGCCCTGATTCTGTAGTTTGCAAAAACACCCCATATGTGGTCGTAAACTACTGTTTGGCCAAATGGGAGGACATGGAAGGAGGGGAACACCATATGGGTTTTGGAAGGCAGATTTTGCAGGACTGGTTTTGTTTATACCATGTCCCATTTCAAGCCCCCCGTTGCACCCCTAGAATAGAAATTTCAAAAAAGTGACTCCATCTAAGAAAGTACACCCCTCAAGGTATTCAAAACTGGGTTTGCAAACTTTGTTAACCCTTTAGGTGTTCCACAAGAGTTAATGGCAGATGGAGAAACAATTTCGAAATTTCTATTTTTTGGAAAATTTTCCATTTTAACTAGGGATGAGCGAACCCGAACGGTATAGTTCGGGTTCGTACCGAATTTTGGGGTGTCCGTGACACGGACCCGAACATTTTCGTAAAAGTCCGGGTTCGGTGTTCGGCGCTTTCTTGGCGCTTTTTGAAAGGCTTCAAAGCAGCCAATCAACAAGCATCATACTACTTGGCCCAAGAGGCCATCACAGCCATGCCTACTATTGGCATGGCTGTGATTGGCCAGTGCACCATGTGACCCAGCCTCTATTTAAGCTGGAGTCACGTAGCGCCGCACGTCACTCTGCTATGATCAGTATAGGGAGAGGTTGCAGCTGCGACGTTAGGGCGAGATTAGGCAGATTAACTCCTCCAAAAGACTTCATTCTGTGATCGATCTGCAGCTGTGGATCATTGAAGTGCTATTATTGACTTGCTCACTTTTTTGAGGCTGCCCAGAGCGTTTTTAGATCACTTTTTTTCTGGGGTGATCGGCGGCCATTTTGTGACTTGTGGTGCGCCAGCACGAGCTATCACCAAGTGTATTTAACCATCGATAGTGTGGTTATTTTGTGCTATATCCTACATCAGCTGCAGGCTGAGCCTGTGTCACCGAAGTGCATTTAACCATCAACAGTCTGGTTATTTTTTGGCCATATACTACATCAGCTGCAGGCTGAGCCTGTGTCACCCAAGTGCATTTAACCATCAACAGTCTGATTATTTTTTGGCCATATACTACATCAGCTGCAGGTTGAGCCTGTGTCACCCAAGTGCATTTAACCATCAACAGTGTGGTTATTTTTTGGCCATATATTACATCAGGGGCAAGTTGAGCCTGTCACCCAGCGCCTAAAAAATAGACCTGACATTTCTATTCAACCAAATCTGCACAGTTTTAGCTGGTCAAGTTATTTGTAGTGACCGTAAAAGCAGACTTTTTGTTCTGGGTTGAAAAAGCATTCCCAAATTTGCCATTCTCAAAATAACTAGTTTGTGGTATTTGAGGCCTACTTGAAATCTATCCCAAAAAGAAAATCTTACATTGAAGGTATTGATAGTGTCATTCAGAAAAACCTAAGACACACGCTAGCGTGCTGATAGAAGTGTCATTCTGTGATTAAACCTATAACTGTCACACAGCGCAAAAAAAAACAGGTCTCACATCTCTATTCAACCAAATCTGCACAGTTTTAGCTGGTCAAGTTATTTGTAGTGACCGTAAAAGCAGACTTTTTGTTCTGGGTTGAAAAAGCATTCCCAAATTTGCCATTCTCAAAATTGTGGTGAACGGGAACAATGAGGAAAACATCTAATAAGGGACGCGGACGCGGACGTGGACATGGTCGTGGTGGTGTTAGTGGACCCTCTGGTGCTGGGAGAGGACGTGGCCGTTCTGCCACAGCCACACGTCCTAGTGAACCAACTACCTCAGGTCCCAGTAGCCACCAGAATTTACAGCGATATTTGGTGGGGCCCAATGCCGTTCTAAGGATGGTAAGGCCTGAGCAGGTACAGGCATTAGTCAATTGGGTAGCCGACAGTGGATCCAGCACGTTCACATTATCTCCCACCCAGTCTTCTGCAGAAAGCGCACAGATGGCGCATTAAAACCAAGCCCATCGGTCTGTCACATCACCCCCATGTATATCAGGGAAACTGTCTGAGCCTCAAGTTATGCAGCAGTCTCTTATGCTGTTTGAAGACTCTGCTGCCAGGGTTTCCCAAGGGCATCCACCTAGCCCTTCCCCAGGGGTGGAAGAGATAGAATGCACTAACGCACAACCACTTATTTTTCCTGATGATGAGGACATGGGAATACCACCTCAGCACGTCTCTGATGATGACGAAACACAGGTGCCAACTGCTGCGTCTTTCTGCAGTGTGCAGACTGAACAGGAGGTCAGGGATCAAGACTGGGTAGAAGACGATGCAGGGGACGATGAGGTCCTAGACCCCACATGGAATGAAGGTCGTGCAACTGACTTTCACAGTTCGGAGGAAGAGGCAGTGGTGAGACCGAGCCAACAGCGTAGCAAAAGAGGGAGCAGTGGGCAAAATTAGAACACCCGCCAAGAGACTCCGCCTGCTACTGACCGCCGCCATCTGGGACCGAGCACCCCAAAGGCAGCTTCAAGGAGTTCCCTGGCATGGCACTTCTTCAAACAATGTGCTGACGACAAGACCCGAGTGGTTTGCACGCTGTGCCATCAGAGCCTGAAGCGAGGCATTAACGTTCTGAACCTTAGCACAACCTGCATGACCAGGCACCTGCATGCAAAGCATGAACTGCAGAGGAGTAAACACCTTAAAAACAAGGAAGTCACTCAGGCTCCCCCTGCTACCTCTTCTGCTGCTGCCGCCTCGGCCTCTTCTGCTGCTGCTGCCGCCGCCTCGGCCTCTTCCTCCGCCTCTGGAGAAACGTTGGCACCTGCCGCCCAGCAAACATGGGATGTACCACCAACACCACCACCTGCGTCACCAAGCATCTCAACCATATCACACGGCAGCGTTCAGCTCTCCATCTCACAAACATTTGAGAGAAAGCGTAAATTCTCACCTAGCCACCCTCGATCCCTGGCCCTGAATGCCAGCATTTCTAAACTACTGGCCTATGAAATGCTGTCATTTAGGCTGGTGGACACACACAGCTTCAAACAGCTCATGTCACTTTCTGTCCCACAGTATGTTGTTCCCAGCCGCCACTACTTCTCCAAGAGAGCCGTGCCTTCCCTGCACAAACAAGTGTCCGATAAAATCAAGTGTGCACTGCGCAACGCCATCTGTGGCAAGGTCCACCTAACCACAGATACGTGGACCAGTAAGCACGGCCAGGGACGCTATATCTCCCTAACTGCACACTGGGTAAATGTAGTGGCGGCTGGGCCCCAGGCGGAGAGCTGTTTGGCGCACGTCCTTCCGCCGCCAAGGATCGCAGGGCAACATTCTTTGCCTCCTGTCTCCTCCTCCTCCTACTCAGCTTCCTCCTCCTCTTCTTCCACCTGCTCATCCAGTCAGCCACACACCTTCACCACCAACTTCAGCACAGCACGGGGTAAACGTCAGCAGGCCGTTCTGAAACTCATATGTTTGGGGGACAGGCCCCACACCGCACAGGAGTTGTGGCGGGGTATAGAACAACAGACCGACGAGTGGTTGCTGCCGGTGAGCCTCAAGCCCGGCCTGGTGGTGTGCGATAATGGGCGAAATCTCGTTGCAGCTCTGGGACTAGCCGGTTTGACGCACATCCCTTGCCTGGCGCATGTGTTGAATTTTGTGGTGCAGAAGTTCATTCGCAACTACCCCGACATGTCAGAGCTGCTGCATAAAGTGCGGGCCGTCTGTTCGCGCTTCCGGCGTTCACACCCTGCCGCTGCTCGCCTGTCTGCGCTACAGCGTAACTTCGGCCTTCCCGCTCACCGCCTCATATGCGACGTGCCCACCAGGTGGAACTCCACCTTGCATATGCTGGACAGACTGTGCGAGCAGCAGTAGGCCATAGTGGAGTTTCAGCTGCAGCACGCACGGGTCAGTCGCACTGCGGATCAGACCCACTTCACCACCAATGACTGGGCCTCCATGTGAGACCTGTGTGCCCTGTTGCGCTGTTTCGAGTATTCCACCAACATGGCCAGTGGCGATGACGCCGTTATCAGCGTTACAATACCACTTCTATGTCTCCTTGAGAAAACACTTAGGGCGATAATGGAAGAGGAGGTGGCCCAGGAGGAAGAGGAGGAAGAGGGGTCATTTTTAGCACTTTCAGGCCAGTCTCTTCGAAGTGACTCAGAGGGGGTTTTTTTGCAACACCAGAGGCCAGGTACAAATGTGGCCAGACAGGCCCACTACTGGAGGACGAGGAGGACTAGGATGAGGAGGAGGTGGAGGAGGATGAGGATGAGGATGAAGCATGTTCACAGCGGGGTGGCACCCAAAGCAGCTCGGGCCCATCACTGGTGCGTGGCTGGGGGGAAACACAGGACGATGACGATACGCCTCCCACAGAGGACAGCTTGTCCTTACCTCTGGGCAGCCTGGCACACATGAGCGACTACATGCTGCAGTGCCTGCGCAACGACAGCAGAGTTGCCCACATATTTTTTTTTTTTATTTTTTTTTTTAAATTTTTTATTTAAAGTAATAAAACATAACAAATTATAAAGTGGTACATATACAAGTGTCTTATATCTCCAGCATGACATAGTAATAATATTGTACATCAAGATATACTTGTACAACATGGTATTTTGTACAACGAGGCAGAGTCCCAGTAGGTTTAATCTTGACCCTCTATAGATAAATAAATGAAGATATAGTAATTCCCTTTATATCGTATCTAGTCTATGATAGCAGTTATATTAATCCTTCAAATTATAAACAGAGCTTCCATAAGGTGCTATCCTGTACTAGTATAAGACCGGGTAATTGTAACTTTAGCTATCTCGTTTCGGGAGCCTATATTCTGACCATAGTTTCCATTGTTTAGAAAACGTGTTGTGGGTACGTGTTTCCCAAGAGGATATTTCCTCAAATCTGAACAGCTGATCAACCTTCAGTTTCCATTGTTCCAAAGATGGAATAGAGGTTGATAACCAGAATTTAGGCACTAATAGACGTGCTGCTATCAACAGTTGTCTAAATAGAAATGAGGGATAGGGGGGGGATTTGTTTATATCTATGTTGAGTAGGGCTAAAGTCGGGGAAATCTGTATATTTGAGTGACAAATCAGATTGCTCTTATCAAATATGGATTGCCACCATTTATTAATTATGGGGCAAGACCACCATATGTGGTAGAACGAGCCTCTATCTTCAAGGCATCTCCAACATTGGTCTGTCGCCACATCTGAATAATGGGAAGTCACATCTGGGGTTCTATACCATCTGGTTAATATTTTATAACCATTCTCCTGTATACGCACACAGCGAGATGATTTATGTGGAGAAAGCATAATTTTTGGTAAGTCAGAGAATGCGAAATCAAGGCTTAAATCCTTTTCCCAGCATCCAATAAAGGCTGGTTTGACTAGTGATGGGGGGTTATTGAGTTTTCCATATAGTTGTGAGATCAACCTTTCCGGTGGGTTAGGGTGGGTAAGAAGAGATTCTATCCAGACCAGGGGTCTCAGCCGATCTTTATTTGAGATGTGTAGAGATATATAAGAGTAGATATATAAGCTAGCGGATAAACACTGTTTGTGAGGGTTTAATTTAGTTTGAATCTCTTTGACTGTGAGAGGAGTATTTTCAGCTTGGTGAAGGCCAAATATGGATATACTAGATTCTCTAATGTCACGTGGGGTGCAATCTCTAATTACTGGGAGAGATGTACCTATGACATCTCCCACCGAAAGGGTTGGTGATGGAAATGGTATTGAGCAATGTGAGGATTGAAGATGTTTCCAAGCTTTGAGAGTAGCCTGTATTATTGGAAAGGGACAGGAGGGTATTTTATTCTGGCTGGAATTCCCTAGAAGGAGAGACCGAAAGGGTTGACCTACAAGTTCTTGTTCCATTGCTACCCAAGATTTAGGATTAGGTGTTCTGAGCCAATCTATTGCTCTGGATAGTAAGACGGCTCTGCCGTATATTTCAGGATCTGGGAAGGCTATGCCTCCTGAATGTTTAGGGCGTGTTAATAAGGCGTAAGAGAGTCTAGGTTTTTTTTGGGTCCAGATGAATGAACTAAAAAGTTTTCTGAGGGAGACATAATAAGACTTAGGGACTGGTATGGGTAAAACCTGCTGGATATAAGTAAGGCGAGGTAAAATTAGTGAGGCCAGAAGGTTTTTACGACCAAACCATGATATCGTAGGTATATTTAGTCTATTTATGTCAGTGGTAAGAGATTGTAAAAGGGGCAAATAATTAAGTGTAAAAAGTTCAGATGGATTGGGGCTTATCTTGACTCCCAGATAGGTGATAAATGGAGATGACCAGTCGAAGGGTGAGTTTTCTTTTAGAGTCATTTGGTTTCTATGAGAGATCTTCACACATATCACTAAGGATTTTTGTTTGTTTATTTTAAAGTTTGACAATAGGCTATATGTTTCTAGGTGTTTTTGGATTAAGGGGAGTGAAGTACTGGGATTGGATGTCATAATCATTATGTCGTCTGCGAAAGCCGCAAGTTTGTGGTTTTGGTCACCCAATATGACTCCATGAATGTCCCGGTCTGCTCTCAGTCTAGCAAGAAGGGGTTCCAGGGCTAAAACAAAAAGTAGGGGCGAGAGGGGACATCCCTGGCGAGTGCCATTTTTTATGCTAAAAGGGTCGGTTAGGTCTCCATTGATTAGTACTGATGCTGAAGCTTAAGAGTACATTGCGAAGGTTGCTTGTACAAAGGGATCAGGCAGGCCAAACCTAAGTAAGATTTGTTTTAAATATAACCAGCCAATTCTATCGAATGCTTTTTCTGCATCTGTGCTTAAAAGAAGCAACGGCTTTGACCGTAAAGAAGAGTAGTAAAGCACACTTAAGACTCTAGCTGTGTTGTCTCTACCCTCCCTTCCTCTAACAAAACCCACCTGATCCCTGTGCACAAGCAGAGGAAGCAACGTCGCAAGGCGGTTTGCTAACATTTTCGCAAGTAACTTGAGATCAATGTTAAGAAGTGAGATGGGCCTATAGCTTGCGCATTGTTTGGGGTTTTTCCCTTCTTTGGGGATTAAAGTTATGTGGGCCATTGTCATATCTCTGGATAGATGTTTCCCCTGTAAAGCCATGTTGCAGACTGAGAGCAGATGCGGTAAAACCACTTGCTGGAATGTCTTGTAATAGGTCACTGGGAGTCCATCTGGGCCTGGGCTCTTACCATGTGGGGATTGGGCTAGTGCCTTAGTCAATTCCTCTAAGGTGAACTGGGATGCTAACTTAAGTTTATTTTCAGGTGTTAAGGTGGGCAGAGAGATTGAATCTAGAAAAGATGCAAGAAGATCTGAATGTGTTTCAGAATTCAGAGTAGGAGGGAGATTATATAATGTTTCATAAAACGAACGGAATTGATTTCCTATAAGTTTTGAAGAGTAAAGGGGGTTACCCTGGGGGGAGTCAAGTTGATGTATATAGTTTGTGGATCTTCTATCTTTTATTCTTCGCATCATAAATTTAGACGCTTTGTCCCCATGAGCATAAAATTTATGTTGGGAATTTAAGAAGTATTTGGCGGTGGACTGTTGTAATAGGGATTTCAGTTCTGCTTTTAAAGATGACAGTTCCGTAAAATGGGACTCTAAGAGAGATTTTTTGTGTGTTTTTTCTAAGGAATGAATCCTACTGTTCAAGGAATCTATTTTTTTGTTTCTTTCTTTTTTAAGGAATGCCCCAAGACTAATGAAGTGTCCTCTAATATAAGGTTTGTGGGCGTCCCAGAGCGATTGGTCTGAGGTTTCAGGTATTTTATTGATGGAGAAGTATTCCTTGAGTAGATCCAGTATCTTATCTCTAGTCTTAGGGGTGCTCAATATTGATTCATTTAGCCGCCATCTAAATTTACTTGGGTTGGGTGTAGGTGCTGAAATTGGGAGGAAAATGGGGGCATGGTCCGAAAGAAGTATAGAACCTATTTTGGGATTATGACAGAGTTGGAGGTGTTCCTTAGACACAAATAGGTAGTCCAATCTATGATATGACTGGTGGGGATGGGAGTAAAACGTGTAATCTTTTGCGTCTGAATTGAATACACGCCATACATCTATGAGGTTTAAATTCCAAAAGCTTTCTTTTATAAAACGTAATGTTCTATGAGACAAGCTCGATTTGCTGGAAGAGGAATCTAGGATGGGATTTAGAGTTGCGTTTAGGTCTCCTCCAACTACTATCAAACCTTCAGCAAAGGATTCTATTAGGTAAAATATCTTCGTAAACCAAGTATGTTGGCCTGTGTTAGGGGCGTATAAGTTTATGATGGTGTAAGTTTGGGGACCTATAGAGCCCTTCACTAATAGATATTTCCCTTCTGGGTCTTGGAGATGGGAAATATATTTAAAGGGAATCTTCCTCTGAGAGTTGCCCACATTTTAACGTGTGCGGACTACTGGGTTGCCACCCTGCTGGATCCCCGGTACAAAGACAATGTGCCCACCTTACTTCCTACACTGGAGCGTGATAGGAAGATGCGCGAGTACAAGCGCACGTTGGTAGACGCGCTACTGAGAGCATTCCCAAATGTCACAGGGGAACCAGTGGAAGCCCAAGGCGAAGGCAGAGGAGGAGCAAGAGGTCGCCAACGCAGCTGTGTCACGCCCAGCTCCTCTGAGGGCAGGGTTAGCATGGCAGAGATGTGGAAAAGTTTTGTCACCACGCCACAGCTAACTGCACCACCACCTGATACGGAACGTGTTAGCAGGAGGCAACATTTCACTAACATGGTGGAACAGTACCTGTGCACACCCCTCCACGTACTGACTGATGGTTCGGCCCCATTCAACTTCTGGGTCTCCAAATTGTCCACGTGGCCAGAGCTAGCCTTTTATGCCTTGGAGGTGCTGGCCTGCCCGGCGGCCAGCGTTTTGTCTGAACGTGTATTCAGCACGGCAGGGGGCGTCATTACAGACAAACGCAGCCGCCTGTCTACAGCCAATGTGGACAAGCTGACGTTCATAAAAATGAACCAGGCATGGATCCCACAGGACCTGTCCATCCCTTGTGCAGATTAGATATTAACTACCTCCCCTTAACAATATATTATTCTACTCCAGGGCACTTACTCATTCAATACTATTTTTAATTTCATTTTACCATTATATTGAGGGGCAACCCAAAGTTGAATGAACCTCTCCTCTGTCTGGGTGCCGGGGCCTAAATGTGTGACAGTGGCCTGTTCCAGTGGTGGGTGACGTGAAGCCTGATTCTCTGCTATGACATGAATACAGATTCTGCGCTGACATAAGGCCAGATTCTCTGTTACGGGACCGCTCTCCTCTGCCTGGGTGCCTGGGCCTAAATGTGTGACAGTGGCCTGTTCCAGTGGTGGCTGACGTGAAGCCTGATTCTCTGCTATGACATGAATACAGATTCTGCGCTGACATAAGGCCAGATTCTCTGTTACGGGACCTCTCTCCTCTGCCTGGGTGCCTGGGCCTAAATGTGTGACAGTGGCCTGTTCCAGTGGTGGGTGACGTGAAGCCTAATTCTCTGCTATGACATGAATACAGATTCTGCGCTGACATAAGGCCAGATTCTCTGTTACGGGACCTCTCTCCTCTGCCTGGGTGCCTGGGCCTAAATGTGTGACAGTGGCCTGTTCCAGTGGTGGGTGACGTGAAGCCTGATTCTCTGCTATGACATGAAGACAGATTCTGCGCTGACATAAGGCCAGATTCTCTGTTACGGGACCTCTCTCCTCTGCCTGGGTGCCTGGGCCTAAATGTGTGACAGTGGCCTGTTCCTGTGGTGGGTGACGTGAAGCCTGATTCTCTGCTATGACATGAAGACAGATTCTGCGCTGACATAAGGCCAGATTCTCTGTTACGGGACCTCTCTCCTCTGCCTGGGTGCCTGGGCCTAAATGTGTGACAGTGGCCTGTTCCAGTGGTGGGTGACGTGAAGCCTGATTCTCTGCTATGACATGAAGACAGATTCTGCGCTGACATAAGGCCAGATTCTCTGTTACGGGACCGCTCTCCTCTGTCTGGGTGCCGGGGCCTAAATGTGTGACAGTGGCCTGTTCCAGTGGTGGGTGACGTGAAGCCTGATTCTCTGCTATGACATGAAGACAGATTCTGCGCTGACATAAGGCCAGATTCTCTGTTACGGGACCTCTCTCCTCTGCCTGGGTGCCTGGGCCTAAATGTGTGACAGTGGCCTGTTCCTGTGGTGGGTGACGTGAAGCCTGATTCTCTGCTATGACATGAAGACAGATTCTGCGCTGACATAAGGCCAGATTCTCTGTTACGGGACCTCTCTCCTCTGCCTGGGTGCCTGGGCCTAAATGTGTGACAGTGGCCTGTTCCAGTGGTGGGTGACGTGAAGCCTGATTCTCTGCTATGACATGAAGACAGATTCTGCGCTGACATAAGGCCAGATTCTCTGTTACGGGACCGCTCTCCTCTGTCTGGGTGCCGGGGCCTAAATGTGTGACAGTGGCCTGTTCCAGTGGTGGGTGACGTGAAGCCTGATTCTCTGCTATGACATGAAGACTGATTCTGCGCTGACATGAAGCCAGATTCTCTGCTATGGCATGAAGAGACTGATTCTCTGCTGACATGTTGCCAGATTCTTTGCTATGGCATGGAGAGACTGATTCTCTGCTGACGTGAAGCCAGATTCTCTGCTATGGGACCTCTGTCCAATTGATATTGGTTCATTTTTATTTTTTTTATTTTAATTTTAATTCATTTCCCTATCCACATTTGTTTGCAGGGGATTTACCTACATGTTGCTGCCTTTTGCAGCCCTCTAGCTCTTTCCTGGGCTGTTTTACAGCCTTTTTAGTGCCCAAAACTTCGGGTCCCCATTGACTTCAATGGGGTTCGGGTTCGGGACGAAGTTCGGTTCGGGTTCGGATCCCGAACCCGAACATTTACGGGAAGTTCGGCCGAACTTTTTGAACCCGAACATCCAGGTGTTCGCTCAACTCTAATTTTAACCAATTTTTTCCAGTAATAAAGTAAGGGTTAACTGCCAAACAAAACTCAATATGGGTTGCCCTGATTCTGTAGTTTGCAAAAACACCCCATATGTGGTCGTAAACTACTGTTTGGCCAAACGGGAGGCCATAGAAGGAGGGGAACGCCATATGGGTTTTGGAAGGCAGATTTTGCAGGACTGGTTTTGTTTATACCATGTCCCATTTCAAGCCCCCCGTTGCACCCCTAGAATAGAAATTCCAAAAAAGTGACTCCATCTAAGAAAGTACACCCTCAAGGTATTCAAAACTGGGTTTACAAACTTTGTTAACCCTTTAGGTGTTCCACAAGAGTTAATGGCAGATGGAGAAACAATTTTGGAATTTCAATTTTTTGGAAAATTTTCCATTTTAACCCATTTTTTCCAGTAATAAAGTAAGCGTTAACAGCCAAACAAAACTCAATATGGGTTACCCTGATTCTGTAGTTTGCAGAAACACCCCATATGTGGTCATAAACTACTATTTGGCTAAACGGCAGGACATAGAAGAAGGGGAACGCCATATGGTTTTTGGAAGGCAGATTTTGCTGGACTGGTTTATTTACACCATGTACCCTTTCAAGGCCCCTGATGCACCCCTAGAGTAGAAACTCCATAAAAGTGACCCCATCTAGGAAACAAAAAAAAAACACCATATATGGATAATAAAATATAAAGTTTATTTATGTCAATATTTAAAAGGTAATTCACAGTACATGCTTGTGAACAAGCGGGGACAAAACACAGTAGCACACCACCTTGCTAGTGCCCCAGAACGATAGCAATTAGCAGCAGTACAGCAATGACCTCTACAGGTGTTAATAACAAATCCCAAACAGGGTAGGAAGGTCATGTCAATATAAAGTGCAAATGCGGTGACAAATATGCCAAAAAGTGACTAGTGCATAACGAACATAGCAAAAGGACAAACAAGTTTACAAGCTATATGGTTCATGTAACATGAATGGCGACATACCGATAGGACAAGGGGTGAGACCCAGGAGGTGGCGCTCCTCGACGCGCGTTTCGCGTGTGATCGCTTCCTCAGGAGGAGTGAAAGGTCAGGGGGAGATGACGGGTTTAAAAAGGAGAATCCTAGCTATAGGAGCAGCCGAATTCTGATCACATGGCGTTTCACATAGAGTACAGACCAAAAGTTTGGACACACCTTCTCATTCAAAGAGTTTTCTTTATTTTCATGACTATGAAGGCATCAAAACTATGAATTAACACATGTGCAATTATATACATAACAAACAAGTGTGAAACAACTGAAAATATGTCATATTCTAGGTTCTTCAAAGTAGCCACCTTTTGCTTTGATTACTGCTTTGCACACTATTGGCATTCTCTTGATGAGCTTCAAGACGTAGTCCCCTGAAATGGTCTTCCAACAGTCTTGAAGGAGTTCCCAGAGATGCTTAGCACTTGTTGGCCCTTTTGCCTTCACTCTGCAGTCCAGCTCACCCCAAACCATCTCGATTGGGTTCAGGTCCGGGGACTGTGGAAGCCAGGTCATCTGGCGCAGCACCCCATCACTCTCCTTCATGGTCAAATAGCCCTTACTTTCAAAGTTTTCCCAATTTTTCGGCTGACTGACTGACCTTCATTTCTTAAAGTAATGATGGCCACTCGTTTTTCTTTACTTAGCTGCTTTTTTCTTGCCATAATACAAATTCTAACAGTCTATTCAGTAGGACTATCAGCTGTGTATCCACCTGACTTCTCCTCAACGCAACTGATGGTCCCAACCCCATTTATAAGGCAAGAAATCCCACTTATTAAACCTGACAGGGCACACCTGTGAAGTGAAAACCATTTCAGGGGACTACCTCTTGAAGCTCATCAAGAGAATGCCAAGAGTTTGCAAAGCAGTAATCAAAGCAAAAGGTGGCTACTTTGAAGAACCTAGAATATGACATATTTTTAGTTGTTTCACACTTGTTTGTTATGTATATAATTCCACATGTGTTATTTCATAGTTTTGATGCCTTCAGTGTGAAAATAAAGAAAACTCTTTGAATGAGAAGGTGTGTCCAAACTTTTGGTCTGTACTGTATATACACGTCATACCGGCGGCGCATGACCAATCCGTGCCCGCCATGTCATGCAGCTTCCGCCCTTCCCCTGAGGCCAATGGAAGAGAGGGCGGTCGCACATCTGTGATGCGGATCGCCGTCGCCACCATCCTATCCAGGCGGAGAATGGGCGGAAGCAGCCACACGGGCAGGACAGTCATGCGCACAGGTGACGCCTATATACATAGCGGTAATGGACATCATTGCAAAAAAATGGCCAGAGCTTTCATCCTATATTATATACCACCATATATTATAAGTGAAACCTATCCTTAGAGAAATAGAAGCAGGTTGCACAGTACTATGGGCATCAAACTGCTGAAAGTGCCAGAGATTAATAGAACAAAGGGGGAAAAAAAAAAAAGGGGGGGAGGGGCTGCGTCGTATCTTATATATATAGTGCGCAGATTGTACCCATAACATAATAAAAGAAGGTGTGCAACACCAATTTAAAGTACATAAGTGATGCAAAATAACAAGTGTATAAAAAAAATCATACTTCCATAATTGTACAATAGGGTGTTTACATTAATAGGAATTCAATAGTAATAATCATAAATATAATGCATAATTAATAAATGTCTAGTGAGTATTATTCTCAATAATTATTAACATGATACAGAAGTGAATATATAATAAAGAATACATTGAGGGACAAGAACATTATAAAATGTCCATCCTTCAATAAAAATCATGGGTGACATAAACAGTATATCAAATGTGCAAACTAACAATAACCATCAGAGTGAAGTGTATCAAAACCATAATGTGTAGTATTATTATTTTACTAGTAATATAGAAAAATGCCATTTTCTAAAGTCTGGCACTGGAAGAAGAGGTTAGTTCATCCACTCATGTGTTTGGCTTCATCTCAGAGAACACAAATTTATGGAAAAGAATCAGATTCATGGTAAGTAGGTAGACTAAAAGTAAAAAGATGAGAGTGTTAAATACACATACACCATAAGGCAAGAACAAAAAAGACCTTAAAATAACATAACCCCATATACCACTAAAATAATGCCACTGTTTAAAGAAAGGAGCCAAAGCCAAGACTTTCATTCAATCCCTTAGGGGTCAAGGTCTTGAGCCTGAATATCCATTTAGTCTCAATCTGGGCCAAGATTTTACTATAGTTGCCCCCTCTAATCCCTAGGTGTACACGGTCAATGCCCCTGAATCGTAATCCATTCGGATTACTTTGATGGTAGAGCTTAAAATGTTTTGGTAAGGTCTTCAAATCATTGAGGTCCTCTGAATGTTTCACCTTTTCTATATCCCTAACATGCTCCCGTATCCTTTTACGGAATTCTCTCGTTGTTAGGCCGATATAGATTTTGTCACAGGGGCATACCGCATAGTATATAATTCCGGTTGATGTGCAAGAAATATACTCTCTAATGTCATAAGTTTTTGTTTTATCTGAATCTGTGAAATGCGTAGATCTATCCATATTACCGCAGGCTTTGCAAGAGCCACAAGGAAAGGACCCTTTGACAGCTGTATGGCTCCCTGTCTTAATTTCCGGTACATAATGGCTGCGGACTAGAAGGTCCTTCAAATTTCTAGAACGTCTAGCTGTGGTTGTTGTTTTGGGACTATTTTAGGGTAAATGTGATTTTTGGTTGCTCTATATTACACTTTTTTGAGGCAAGGTAACAAAAAATTTAAATTCTAAAATTGTTTCTACATTCGCTATTTAGTTTTGTGGAACACCTAAAGGGTTAACAAAGTTTGTAAAGTAACTTTTGAATACCTTGAGGGGTGTAGTTTCTTAGATGGGGTCACTTTTTTGGAGTTTCTAGTCTAGGCTACATCAGGGGGGCTTCTAATGTGACATGGTGTAAATAAACCAGTCCATCAAAATCTGCCTTCCAGAAACCATATGGCATTCCCTTCGTTTTATGCCCTGCCGTGTGGCTATAGCCATTTACGACCACATATGGGGTGTTTCTGCAAACTACAGAATCAGGGCAATAAATATTTAGTTTTGTTTGGCTGTTAACCCTTGCTTTATTACCGGAAAAAAAGGATTCAAATGGAAATTTTGCCCAAAAATTTGTGTTTTGGCACCGTTTTTATCTTATATTTTTAACGCTGTACATCCGAGGGGTTTGGTCAAATGTTATTTTTATAGGGCAGATTCTTACGGACGTGGCGATACCTAATATGTCTACATTTTCAAATTTATTTAGATTTTACACTATATTATCATTTTAGGAATCAAAAAAAATTATTTTTGTATCTCCATAGCCTGGGAGCTACAGTTTTTTTTTTTTTGGGAGACTATCATATGTAGGGGCTCATTTTTGGAGGGATGAGATGGCGGTTTTATTGGCACTAATTGGGGGTGCATATGACATTTTGATCGCTCGCTATTACACTTTTTGTGATGTTAGGTGACAAAAAATGGCTTTTTTTATACGTTGTTTTTTTTTTTTTAACGCTCTTCATCCGGGGGGAGTGGGTTACATGTTATTTTTATAGAGAAGATTTTTACGGATGCGGTGATGCCCAATATGTATGGCTCTCAGACTTTGGAGACACTAAGCAGGCATCCTCAAACTGCTGCCCTCCAAATGTTGTAAAACTACAATTCCCACCATGCCCTGCTAATGGCTGTAGGTTGTCTGGGCATGCTGGGAGTTATAGTTTTACAACATCTGGAGGGCCGCAGTTTGAGGATACCTGCACTAAAACTAATTTTTTTGGGAAAAAATAATTGTTTCCGTGTCTCCAAAGTCTGAGAGCCATAGTTTTTTATGTTCTCTAGGGGACTGTTGGGGATTATAAAAATTTAGTACTCCATGGAAGTGTAATACTCCCTAAAGCAATAGATAACGCAGAGGCCCGGATGATCGGGGCAAGTGTCACATTGAGTGGTGGTGTCCTTCTGTATCCCCCCCCTTGTGACACACTCTGTATCTTTTTTGGGTTCGTCCCTTCTTTCCAGTATGGGGGACCACACCTGGAAAATGTTGGCCAGGGACGATCCGGGCACCTCCAATTCCCAAGGTACTCCGGCCTGCTCTTTCCCGGTCTGAAAAAATCAGGTCCTTGAGGACTGCCTCATAGAATTGGAGGAATGTCCCTGTGCTGCCAGCGCTTCGGGATAGTACAAAAGAGTTGTACAAGGCAACCTGTACCAAGTAGACCGCAACTTTTTTGTACCATGCCCGGGTTTTGCGCATGGCATTATATGGCTTGAGGACTTGATCAGAGATCAACTCCTCCCATATATCGATTGTAGTCGACGATACAATCGGGCTTGAGGACCGTTGCCGTGGTACCTCGCACAGAGACGGGGGTGGTGCTGTTACCGTGGATTGTGGACAGTACAAGGACATCCCTCTTGTCCTTATACCTGACCAGCAACAGGTTTCCACTAGTAAGGGCACGGGTCTCACCTCTGGGGATAGGTACCTGGAGGGGACGCGTTGATTTTTCCGCACAGTCCCACAAGCGAACGTGGATCTGGCGGCAAGGGACCTGAACAAGGGAATGCTAGTATAAAAGTTATCCACGTACAAGTGGTAACCCTTATCTAGCAGTGGGTACATAAGGTCCCACACGATTTTCCCGCTAACACCCAGAGTGGGGGGACATTCTGGAGGTTGAATACGGGAAACTCGCCCCTCGTACACACGAAATTTGTAAGTGTACCCTGAGGTACTATCACAAATTTTGTACAGCTTCACGCCATACCTCGTCCGTTTAGTGGGAATGTATTGGCGGAAACTGAGTCTCCCCTTGAACGCAACGAGAGACTCATCAACCGCGACCTCCCTTCCAGGTACGTAGGCCTGCTCAAATTTGGCCCCGAAGTGATCGATGACTGGCCGTATCTTATACAGACGGTCATAGGGGGAGACATGCTGCATTATCTGAATAATGCAGACATTTCCGGGTGGCCGGATGGGACGTGTCATGACCATACTGTAGAGTGGGTCTGGTAGAGGACGTCCCCACTCCAGTATTGCCTGACAATGGGTTTTTGCACTAGACCCATGTGCAGCACGAGGCCCCAAAATGACCTCATCTCAGCTGCACTGACCGGCGTCCAGCCAAAAAGGAGCCCGGGTGCTGAGCAACGAACTGTTGGACATACAGGTTCGTCTGCTCCACCATCAGATTCACAAATGGGTCACTGAAAAAAAAACTAAAAAAGTCAATTTCCGTAAACCCCACTGTGGGAATCTGGATTCCTGGATTGCCAACAAAATCCGGAATCTCTGGCTCAAAATCCACTGGGGGACACCAGCTAAGTTCACCGGCAGGGGGCTCCGGTGGGCTTATTTGGTGGGCCGGGAAACCAGTATGAGCCCCAGGGCAGCTCGTACTAGGGTGGGCCACAGGGTCCCTAGCAAGTGGCAGGGGGGGGTCTAGGGTCTCAAAGCTAGAAAATAATAAGTTTAGATAAAGTGTTTTTTTTTCCTAACTAACTTTTCCCTTCTATCCCTGCCTAACGGTGCCTCTCCCTCACTGACCCTAATCTACCTGGAGGGTGATGGGTGCAGGAGGGTGATGGGTGCCGATGGGGGGGATCGCAGGAGCCTGGTGAGGACGGTGCTGCAGGGTGCAGGTGCTGAACAGGAAGAGGAGGGAGAGAGGAGCGCAGGAAGTTTGAGTCTCGCGCCTCTCTCCCTGCACCAATCAGAACCCTGGACAGCAGCCATCAGCACCACGGCCAGCACCGCCTCTCCCAAATGTTCGTACTGTGATTGGTGGTGTGTAATCACACCACCGATCACAGTCTTTTTCCAGTTCATCGGGTCACCGGAGACCCGAATGGACCGGAAACGCAGCAAACCGCAGGTCTGAATTGACCTGCGGTTTTCTGCGATCGCTGATACGGGGCGGTCACATGACCCCCCCCGGCGTTGTGACAGGATGCCCGCTGAATGATTTCAGCGGGCATCCCGTTCCGATTAACCCCCGCGGCTCCGCAATCGCATTTTAAAGCCTTGACGTACCGGTACGTCATGGGTCCTTAAGGGGTTAAAAACACCCTTTTTGTGCAAAATACACTATTTTACAGCTCTAGCTGCATCTGCACGTGTGAAATTCAATCGTTATATACAGCTTTCATATTCTGTTAGCTAAATGCTGCACCTGTGATTGTTAAAAACAAGTTTTAAAAAATAAAATTTTTCTGGCTTTGAAAAAACACAAATTTCTGACAATATCCAACATCTGTTGCCTTTGCAGGATTAGTCAGTGTACAATTTAAGCTAGAAATACAGCCATCATTTTCTGGGTTTTTAAATACACCCTTTTTTGGCAAAATACACAATTTTACAGCCCTTGCTTCAGCAATTTTACAGCACGTGTGAAATTCAAGGGTTATATACTGATGTCATATTTGTCACAGATGTAGTAGGGGAGAACACCAAAAGACAATCAAGAAGGAAGGGGAAAGACACTAGGTCTCACCGCTAGGGAAGGAAAAGGGTCACCACCTATAAAACCCTGCTCCTGGCTCTAACTCCTATCCGTATGGGCACCTCTCGATGGTAGAGATACCCATACACAGGAACCTAGAAAACCCTGGTGACCCTCAGATGCCCTAAAGATAATGACATGGTAGAGACCACCTGTTCCTTCCCTGGTGAAGGAACTAGCGTCTCACTGAGGCCTAGTAAACAACCGGAAGGGGGGGGGAATACAAAACACGACAAGCGGAACACTTAACTTCAGAGGATGAAGGATGAACAGGACTTCAACACGAACCACACTCCAGCTCTTCCAACACCAAATGAAGCTATCCCAAGCAAGGGGTGATGTGAAAAGTAAGACTAAATAGGGCGAGGTAAAGGTCACATGATCCACACCTGAACAGGAGGTGTGGACATATCAGCAACACACAGACAAAGTGAAACCAAAAGAGGCTCTCAGATCACAAATGGGTAGATAATCTTTCAGACCTTCAGGGACCTGTCACAGATGTGACAGTACCCCCCTTCTACGGGTGACCTCCAGGCACACAGGACCGACCTTATCAGGATGAGCTCTGTGGAATGCTCTCACCAGACGACTAGCATTAACATCGGTCGCTGGAACCCACATCCTCTCCTCTGATCCGTACCCTCTCCAATGAACGAGATACTGGAGGGATCTCCGGAGAACTCGGGAGTCCACAATCCTGCTGATCTGAAATTCTAAATTGCCGTCCCCCATGACAGGAGCGGGAGGCAAGGAGGACGTCTCAACAGTTTTGACACATTTCTTTAGCAACGATTTATGAAATTCGTTATGGATTTTCAATGCCTGAGGAAGTTCAAGATGGAAGGCTACAGGGTTAACAATGGCAATGATCTTATATGGACCAATAAATCTTGGGCCCAACTTCCAAGAAGGTACCTTAAGTTTAATGTTTCTTGTAGACAACCACACAGAATCACTCACTCTCAGGTCCACACCACTCATACGTCTCCTGTTAGCCACACGCTTATACCTGTTGCCCATCTTTTTCAGGTTATTTTGGATTTTCCGCCAAATAGAAGACAAAGAAGAGGAAAATCGTTCCTCTTCAGGAATGTCGGAATTTTGAGCACCAGAAAATGTACCAAACTGTGGATGGAACCCATATGCCCCAAAAAACTGTGATTTATCAGTGGATTCCTGTCTACGGTTATTTATAGCAAACTCAGCTAATGACAAAAATGAAGACCACTCTTCCTCTGAAACAAAACATCTCAAGTAAGTTTCCAGATTCTGATAAGTGCGCTCCGTCTGTCCGTTCGACTGAGGATGAAAGCCGAAGAGAAGGACAATTGTACACCCAGACGAGTACAGAACGCTTTCCAGAATCTGGAAACAAACTGAGTCCCTCTATCAGACACCACATCAGAGGGAATGCCATGTAGTTTCACGATGTTGTCGACAAACACTTGTGCAAGAGTTTTAGCATTGGGTAGACTAGGTAATGCAATAAAGTGTGCCATTTTACTAAAACGATCTACAACCACCAGAATCACAGTTTTTCCCGAAGAATTTGGTAAATCTGTGATAAAATCCATGGACAAATGGGTCCAAGGTCTGGACGGGCTGGGCAATGGAAGCAGAGATCCGGAAGGCCGAGTATGTGTCACCTTAGCACGTGCACAGGTACCACAGGCTGACACATAGTCCTCAACACACTTATGCAAACCCCGGCCACCAAAATCTGCGAGAGATGAGATCGACAGTCGATCTGCTCCCAGGGTGCCCAGCAAGCACCGTACAGTGATGTTCCTCGAACACCTTGTGACGTAATTCGGAGGGAACAAACAACTTCCTCGGAGGACAAGAGTCCGGAGCATCCTCCTGTGCCTCCAACACCCTGGCCTCAAGATCAGGATAAAGAGCGGATATGACTACACCTTCAGATAAAATGGGACTAGGGTCAATAGACTCACCCCCCCCCCCCCCAGGAAAGCTACGCGACAAAGCATCCGCCTTGACGTTCTTAACCCCAGGGCGGTAAGTGACGATGAAGTTAAATCTGGTGAAAAACAATGACCATCTGACCTGCCTTGGGTTCAGTCACTTAACCGACTCCAGGTAGGCCAGATTCTTGCGATCCGTAATTACCGTAATAGGGTGAATTGCTCCTTCCAACCAATGCCGCCATTCCTCGAACGCCAACTTAATGGCCAGCAATTCCCTATTCCCCACATCATAATTCCTTTCAGCAGTAGAGAGTTTTTTAGAGAAAAATGCACATGGGTGCCATTTACTAGGTGAAGGACCTTGCGACAAGATTGCTCCTACCCCTACCTCGGACGCGTCAACCTCAACAATAAATGGCTGAGTCACGCCTGGTTGCATCAGAATAGGGGCCAAAGCAAAACATTCTTTCACAGCAGAAAAGGCCTGTAATGCCGCATCAGACCAGACAGAAATATCCGCACCCTTCCTAGTCATGTCTGTTAAAGGTTTAACCACCGATGAATAGTTCAAGATAAATTTACGGTAGTAGTTGGTAAACCCCAAAAAGCGCA
Source organism: Bufo bufo (assembly GCF_905171765.1). Classification (NCBI taxonomy): domain Eukaryota; kingdom Metazoa; phylum Chordata; class Amphibia; order Anura; family Bufonidae; genus Bufo; species Bufo bufo. Next base: position 92,633,437 of record NC_053398.1, on the reverse strand, counting down.
TAAGCGCTTTCAGATTTTCGGGTCAATCCCAGTCCAACACGGCACGGACCTTCTCGGGATTCATACGAAAACCTGAGGATGAGAGCAGGTAACCCAGAAATTGCACTTCCTGTACAGCAAATACACACTTTTCCATCTTAGCATACAATTTATTCTCTCTTAGGATCTGTAATACCTGTCTCACATGATCCTGATGAGTCTGCATATCAGGCGAATAAATTAGTATGTCATCAGGGTATACAACGACAAACCTCCCCACCAGATGATAAAAGATGTCATTGACAAAGTGTTGAAAAACCGCAAGAGCATTGGTTAACCCAAAGGGCATGACCAGGTTTTCAAAATGACCCTCAGGGGTATTAAATGCGGTCTTCCACTCATTCCCCTCCTTGATCCTTACCAGATTATATGCCCCCCTCAGATCCAACTTAGAGAACACCTTGGCACTAGAGATGGCCCGAACTATCCGACGGCGAACAGTTCCCGGCGAACATAGCTTGTTCGCGTTCGCCTCTGCCGGGCGAACACATGCGATGTTCGGTCCGCCCCCTATACATCATCATTGAGCAAACTTTGACCCTGTACCTCACAGTCAGCAGACACATTCCAGCCAATCAGCAGCATACCCTCCCTCCCAGACCCTCCCACCTCCTGCACAGCATCCATTTTAGATTCATTCTGAAGCTGCAGTCTTAGTGAGAGGAGGGAGACTGTAACTGCTGCTGATTTAATTGGAAAATCGATAGCTAGGCTAGTGAATTCAGTGTCCACTCCAGTCCTGAAAGACTCATCTGATCTCTGCTGTAAGGACAGCGTCCTGACAGCACCCCAAAAAGCCCTTTTTAGGGCTGCAACATTAGTCTGCTTTTTTTTTTTCCTTTATATACATATTGCAGTTGCCTGGCCTGCCTGTGTGTGAGGAGCTGCAGGCCCACAGACTGTAGTGTGCCCACTGCCAGTGCTCACCCCTGTCATTCCGTGTGGCACAGGACTTTGCTTAAAAAAAGGCACTTAATTTTTACACTTTAATCTAAGGTTAGTTGCCTGCCAGTGTGTGTCAGGCTGACTTCCACTGACTGTAGTGTGCCCACTGCCAGTGCCCACCACTCATACCGGCTGGCACAGGACTTTGCATAAAAAAGGCATTTAATTTTTACACTTTAGTGTAATTTCAGCTGCTTGCCTGCTGCTAGTGTGTGTCAGGCCGACTTCAACTGACTGTAGTGTGCCCACTGCCAGTGCCCACCCCTGTCATCCCGTGTGGCACAGGACTTTGCTTAAAAAAAAGGCACTTCATTTTTACACTTTAATCTAAGGTTAGTTGCCTGCCAGTGTGTGTCAGGCCGACTTCAACTGACTGTAGTGTGCCCACTGCCAGTGCCCACCCCTGTCATCCCGAGTGGCACAGGACTTTGCTTAAAAAATAGGCACTTAATTTTTACACTTTAATCTAAGGTTAGTTGCCTGCCAGTGTGTGTCAGGCTGACTTCCACTGACTGTAGTGTGCCCACTGCCAGTGCCCACCACTCATACCGGCTGGCACAGGACTTTGCTTAAAAAAAAGGCACTTCATTTTTACACTTTAATCTAAGGTTAGTTGCCTGCCAGTGTGTGTCAGGCCGACTTCAACTGACTGTAGTGTGCCCACTGCCAGTGCCCACCCCTGTCATCCCGAGTGGCACAGGACTTTGCTTAAAAAATAGGCACTTAATTTTTACACTTTAATCTAAGGTTAGTTGCCTGCCAGTGTGTGTCAGGCTGACTTCCACTGACTGTAGTGTGCCCACTGCCAGTGCCCACCACTCATACCGGCTGGCACAGGACTTTGCTTAAAAAAGGCATTTAATTTTTACACTTTAATGTAATTTCAGCTGCTTGCCTGCTGCTAGTGTGTGTCAGGCCGACTTCAACTGACTGTAGTGTGCCCACTGCCAGTGCCCACCCCTGTCATACCGAGTGGCACAGGACTTTGCTTAAAAAATAGGCACTTAATTTTTACACTTTAATCTAAGGTTAGTTGCCTGCCAGTGTGTGTCAGGCTGACTTCCACTGACTGTAGTGTGCCCACTGCCAGTGCCCACCACTCATACCGGCTGGCACAGGACTTTGCATAAAAAAGGCATTTAATTTTTACACTTTAGTGTAATTTCAGCTGCTTGCCTGCTGCTAGTGTGTGTCAGGCCGACTTCAACTGACTGTAGTGTGCCCACTGCCAGTGCCCACCACTCATACCGGCTGGCACAGGACTTTGCTTAAAAAAAAGGCACTTCATTTTTACACTTTAATCTAAGGTTAGTTGCCTGCCAGTGTGTGTCAGGCCGACTTCAACTGACTGTAGTGTGCCCACTGCCAGTGCCCACCCCTGTCATCCCGAGTGGCACAGGACTTTGCTTAAAAAATAGGCACTTAATTTTTACACTTTAATCTAAGGTTAGTTGCCTGCCAGTGTGTGTCAGGCTGACTTCCACTGACTGTAGTGTGCCCACTGCCAGTGCCCACCACTCATACCGGCTGGCACAGGACTTTGCTTAAAAAAGGCATTTAATTTTTACACTTTAATGTAATTTCAGCTGCTTGCCTGCTGCTAGTGTGTGTCAGGCCGACTTCAACTGACTGTAGTGTGCCCACTGCCAGTGCCCACCCCTGTCATACCGAGTGGCACAGGACTTTGCTTAAAAAATAGGCACTTAATTTTTACACTTTAATCTAAGGTTAGTTGCCTGCCAGTGTGTGTCAGGCTGACTTCCACTGACTGTAGTGTGCCCACTGCCAGTGCCCACCCCTGTCATACCGAGTGGCACAGGACTTTGCTTAAAAAATAGGCACTTAATTTTTACACTTTAATCTAAGGTTAGTTGCCTGCCAGTGTGTGTCAGGCTGACTTCCACTGACTGTAGTGTGCCCACTGCCAGTGCCCACCACTCATACCGGCTGGCACAGGACTTTGCTTAAAAAAGGCATTTAATTTTTACACTTTAATGTAATTTCAGCTGCTTGCCTGCTGCTAGTGTGTGTCAGGCCGACTTCAACTGACTGTAGTGTGCCCACTGCCAGTGCCCACCACTCATACCGGCTGGCACAGGACTTTGCTTAAAAAAGGCATTTAATTTTTACACTTTAATGTAATTTCAGCTGCTTGCCTGCTGCTAGTGTGTGTCAGGCCGACTTCAACTGACTGTAGTGTGCCCACTGCCAGTGCCCACCCCTGTCATACCGAGTGGCACAGGACTTTGCTTAAAAAATAGGCACTTAATTTTTACACTTTAATCTAAGGTTAGTTGCCTGCCAGTGTGTGTCAGGCTGACTTCCACTGACTGTAGTGTGCCCACTGCCAGTGCCCACCCCTGTCATACCGAGTGGCACAGGACTTTGCTTAAAAAATAGGCACTTAATTTTTACACTTTAATCTAAGGTTAGTTGCCTGCCAGTGTGTGTCAGGCTGACTTCCACTGACTGTAGTGTGCCCACTGCCAGTGCCCACCACTCATACCGGCTGGCACAGGACTTTGCTTAAAAAAGGCATTTAATTTTTACACTTTAATGTAATTTCAGCTGCTTGCCTGCTGCTAGTGTGTGTCAGGCCGACTTCAACTGACTGTAGTGTGCCCACTGCCAGTGCCCACCACTCATACCGGCTGGCACAGGACTTTGCTTAAAAAAGGCATTTAATTTTTACACTTTAATGTAATTTCAGCTGCTTGCCTGCTGCTAGTGTGTGTCAGGCCGACTTCAACTGACTGTAGTGTGCCCACTGCTAGTGCCCACCCCTGTCATACCGAGTGGCACAGGACTTTGCTTAAAAAATAGGCACTTAATTTTTACACTTTAATCTAAGGTTAGTTGCCTGCCAGTGTGTGTCAGGCTGACTTCCACTGACTGTAGTGTGCCCACTGCCAGTGCCCACCCCTGTCATACCGAGTGGCACAGGACTTTGCTTAAAAAATAGGCACTTAATTTTTACACTTTAATCTAAGGTTAGTTGCCTGCCAGTGTGTGTCAGGCTGACTTCCACTGACTGTAGTGTGCCCACTGCCAGTGCCCACCACTCATACCGGCTGGCACAGGACTTTGCTTAAAAAAGGCATTTAATTTTTACACTTTAATGTAATTTCAGCTGCTTGCCTGCTGCTAGTGTGTGTCAGGCCGACTTCAACTGACTGTAGTGTGCCCACTGCCAGTGCCCACCACTCATACCGGCTGGCACAGGACTTTGCTTAAAAAAGGCATTTAATTTTTACACTTTAATGTAATTTCAGCTGCTTGCCTGCTGCTAGTGTGTGTCAGGCCGACTTCAACTGACTGTAGTGTGCCCACTGCCAGTGCCCACCCCTGTCATACCGAGTGGCACAGGACTTTGCTTAAAAAATAGGCACTTAATTTTTACACTTTAATCTAAGGTTAGTTGCCTGCCAGTGTGTGTCAGGCTGACTTCCACTGACTGTAGTGTGCCCACTGCCAGTGCCCACCCCTGTCATACCGAGTGGCACAGGACTTTGCTTAAAAAATAGGCACTTCATTTTTACACTTTAATCTAAGGTTAGTTGCCTGCCAGTGTGTGTCAGGCTGACTTCCACTGACTGTAGTGTGCCCACTGCCAGTGCCCACCACTCATACCGGCTGGCACAGGACTTTGCATAAAAAAGGCATTTAATTTTTACACTTTAGTGTAATTTCAGCTGCTTGCCTGCTGCTAGTGTGTGTCAGGCCGACTTCAACTGACTGTAGTGTGCCCACTGCCAGTGCCAACCACTGATACCGGGTGGCACAGTAGCTTGCCGATAAATAAGGCATTTAATTTTTAGACAGTAGTCTAAATTCAGTTGCTTGCCTGCTGCCAGTGTGTGTCAGGCCCGCTTCCACTGACTGTAGTGTGCCCACTGCCAGTGCCAACCACTGATACCGGGTGGCACAGTAGCTTGCCGATAAATAAGGCATTTAATTTTTAGACAGTAGTCTAAATTCAGTTGCTTGCCTGCTGCCAGTGTGTGTCAGGCCCTCTTCCACTGACTGTAGTGTGCCCACTGCCAGTGCCAACCACTCATACCGGGTGGCACAGTAGCTTGCCGATAAATAAGGCATTTAATTTTTACACTTTAGTGTAATTTCAGTTGCTTGCCTGCTGCCAGTGTGTGTCAGGCCCGCTTCTACTGACTGTAGTGTGCCCACTGCCAGTGCCAACCACTGATACCATCTCCCCGTTCGAAAAATCTATTCAATAAATGGCACCCAGATTGGGGACGTTAGAGGGATTAAACTGATGAGAATAGTACTACAGAAAATACCACTCATATCGGGTGTGACAGTAAATTGCACGGCGCAGACGCAGTCACCGTGGATAAAAACAAAGGGGAGGGAGCCAGCGTTTTTTTAACCATCTCCCCGTTCGAAAAATCAATTCAATTGACCTTTCGGGGACCCTTGGTGTTGTACGTGGCTGGGTGGAGGAAGAAACCTTCAATGACATCACCGGGACGTGGCTAGCTTGGTATCCAACCTTGTGCAAATGGGGAGTTTGCGGTTGTGCAAATGAACTGTTTGCGGTGCATTAAAAGGGGAGTTTGGTCTGTCAATGTCTGTGATGCGGGCGTAACCCTTACACTACCTGATCGATACAACATCATACCTGATCGTATACACACACTGGATGTTTTAAAGCACGTTATTCCAAACAATTTAGGAATGTTAGTTGATTTATGCCCTTTATGGATTAAAACCCGACTCTGCGTCCACTACGTAATTTTCCATGGGAGTTTTGCCATAGATCCCCCTCCGGCATGCCACAGTCCAGGTGTTAGACCCCTTGAAACAACTTTCTCATCACTATTGTGGCCAGAAAGAGTCCCTGTGGGTTTTAAAATTCGCCTGTCTATTGAAGTCTATGGCGGTTCGCCCGGTTCGCCAGTTCGCGAACATTTGCGGAAGTTCTCGTTCGCTGTTCGCGAACTGAAAATTTTATGTTCGCGACATCACTACTTGGCACCAACAATCTGACTAAACAAATCCGGAATCAAAGGAAGGGGGTAAGGATCACGGACAGTAATGCGATTGAGCTCACGGAAGTCCAGGCATGGTCTCAGGGTACCATCTTTTTTCTTTACAAAGAAAAACTCAGCAGCCACTGGGGACTTGGATGGTCTAATTGGTCCCTTTGCCAAACTCTCAGTAATATACTCTCGCATGGTCTTTCTTTCAGGTTCTGAAAGATTATACAACCGAGATTTGGGCAATTTAGCTCCGGAATAAGATTGACGGGACAGTCATACTCCTGGTGCGGAGGCAACTCCTGATTACCACTCTCATAGAAAACATCAGAAAATTCTGAAATGAACGAGGGTACAGTTTTAGTGGTCACCATAGAGAATTATGCATTAAGACAGTTTCACATTATCAGGATTCCTCTGAGGAAGGGAGAGTGAATCTACCCGTAACGCGTATGGTGAAACAAGTGATGTACCTGCATTGAAAAGCCTCCGATAATACTGTATGGCCATACAGAAGAAAATCTCTACAGTAAAGGATTAACTATTCTTATCGTCGAAAGCTGTACCAAAGGAAATTGCGGAACAGAGTGGCAACTCCCGCGATCTTTGGAACTCCCGCGAAATTTAAACCAGCTTGCTGTATGGAGCGACTGAATAAGCCGGCAAATATTTAAAGCTCCATTGAAGCAATAGGGAGACAGCAGACGCTAGACGGTAAGCCAAATATCGATTTAAAGTTTTCTTCAATCCAAAGCTCATATCGACCATAAAAGGATATGCTATAAGAGACTTTTCACATTATCAGGATTCCTGTGGACACTTTATGAACATGTTGCGCTCCCAGTGAATACACCTACAACATTTTCAGTGACATTCAGTTTCCCAAATTGGGATAGAGCGCTAGAAGATAATACCCCCTCTTTCCCAAATAACAGCATATACTTGAAGTTTCTTGGTGTGATATATATTATTGAATTTATCGACACTATTGAGTCATATGAATATAGTGTTGATCATATCTACCACAATATATGTGATTGCAATGTTGTATATTATTGCTACATTGTTCTTATAAATTTTATTACTTGTATTTTATGGGGATATAATAAATATTTTCTGCACATGTCAATTTGGTTGCCAAGTGTATGAGTGCTCGCTCATTACTCTATTACTACATTTGCCTTTAAGAGAGGGTGGGGTGATTCCCTCTATATGAGCTTGCAGCACCATACCTTAACTACTTGCTAGTGAGCCACCACAACCTACCACTATTTTTTGTACGCACTTTTCTCCATCAATCAAGTTAACTCCTGCCCCACTGTCGATAAATGCTTAGATTTTCACAGTTTTGAACTCTAGCGCCACCTCGGCAGACAGGAGAAAACGGGTACTACCAGTAAAAGACAAATGTAGGTTTTCTTGCTCCCCACCCATACTACCAATAGTAATTTGAGGATTAAAAGGTTTTTTCTTTTTGTTTACACCTTGATGCTGCAAGTACGGACAAATATTCACAAAATGTTGCTTCTTGCCACAATAAAAGCAGACTCCTTTCACATGACCCAAGCTTTTGCCAGGAGTAGCTCCTCCTAACTGCATAGGCTCATCACAAGGTGCAACTACCAGTGTCTCTCCACCATAAGTGTCAAAGGAAACAGTACCCTTATTAGACAGTACGTCCTGAAGGTGAGGACCCCTAGATCTCTCCCTCCGGCGTCTATCTAGACGTACAGCAAGGGACATAGCTGCCTCCAATGACACAGGATTTTCATGAAAGGCCAACGCGTCCTGCAGTCTCTCAGAGAGACCCTGACAGAATTGGCTGCGGAGAGCAGGATCGTTCTACTCAATATCAGTAGCCCATCTCCTAAATTCAGAGCAATAGGTCTCCGCGGAATGATCTCCCTGCCGCAAACTCCGTAACTTGGTCTCGGCCTGAGAGATCCGATCCGGGTCTTCGTAGATAAGACCCAAGGCTCTGAAGAATTCATCTCCTGACCGGAGGGACAGTGATCCGGTCGGCAGAGAAAAAGCCCAAGATTGGGCGTCCTCTTTAAGCAATGAAATAATCATACCCACACGACACTCATCCCCAGAAGAGTATGGACGCAGCTTAAAGTATAATTTACATGACTCCCTGAACCGGATGAAATTGTCACTACCCCTGGAAAACCTGTCCGGGAGAGCCAGCTTCGGTTCAGGACAGGCCTGGGACCCACCACCGGAACCAGCAGCCTGTGGACTCTGAATCTGCAAGACAGTTGCACAGAGGTCTGCTACCTCCAAAGTCAGATTCTGCATCTGTTCGACCAGTGCAGACATAGTATCCATAGCTGCACAGATCAGAACAAAAATGACGGTATGGGCTTGGGATAATGTCACAGATGTAGTAGGGGAGAACACCAAAAGACAATCAAGAAGGAAGGGGAAAGACACTAGGCCTCACCGCTAGGGAAGGAAAAGGGTCACCACCTATAAAACCCTGCTCCTGGCCCTAACTCCTATCCGTATGGGCACCTCTCGATGGTAGCGATACCCATACACGGGAACCTAGAAAACCCTGGTGACCCTCAGATGCCCTAAAGATAATGACAGGGCAGAGACCACCTGTTCCTTCCCTGGTGAAGGAACTAGCGTCTCACTGAGGCCTAGTAAACAATCGGGGAACGGGAAGAATACAAAACACGACAAGCGGAACACTTAACTTCAGAGGATGAAGGATGAACAGGACTTCAACACGAACCACACTCCTGCTCTTCCAAGACCAAATGAAGCTATCCCAAGCAAGGGGTGATGTGAAAAGTAAGACTAAATAGGGCGAGGTAAAGGTCACATGATCAACACCTGAACAGGAGGTGTGGACATACCAGCAACACACAGACAAAGTGAAACCAAAAGAGGCTGTCAGATCACTAATGGGTAGATAATCTTTCAGACCTTCAGGGACCTGTCACAGATGTGACAATATTCTGTTATTAAACAAACACCCATTTTGGGCAAAAAAATGAATTTTGCAGCCTTTGCTGCATATGTCATTGTGAGATACACACTATATATACTGTGGTTCTATTCAGTTATTTGAAAAACAACCATTTAGGGCAAAAAAAATTAATTGCGGCCTAGTCTGGATCAGTATGTGTGAGATACTCACTTTAGATACTGTGGTTATATTCTTCTATTAATAAAACACCCTTTTTGGGCAAAATACACAATTTTACAGCCCTTGCTGCATCAGCACGTGTGAAATTCAAGGGTTATATAATGCTGTCATATTCAGTTATTAAACAAACACCCATTTTGGGCAAAAAACGTAATTTTGCAGCCTTTGCTGCATATGTCATGGTGAGATACACACTTTAGATACTGTGGCTCTATTCAGTTATTTGAAAAACAACCATTTTGGGCAAGATCCTAAATTGGAGAAATATGAGGAGAGCGTCAAATAAGGGACGTTGCCAGGTCGTGGTGCTGCTGGTGGAGCTCCTGTTGCAGGGAGAGGACGTGGTCGATTTGTGCCAGCTACACGCACAAGTGAAACCCCTTCCTCAGGTGCGAGTAGGCGACAGAACCTGCAGCGGTATTTGGTCGGGCCTAATGCGGCTCTACGAATGGTGAGGCCAGAACAAGTACAGGCGATAGTAGATTGTGTTGCTGACAGTGCCTCCAGTTCCTTCACATTGTCTTCCACCCAGTCTCCTGCTGAAAGATCAGAGTTGGCACCTGCAGCCGATGTCCATCAGTCTTTCACCTCACCCCCTTGCAAATCAGCCAAGCAGTTTGAGCCCCAAGTCATGCAGCAGTCTCTTTTGCTTTTTGATGACTCTGTTAGCAGGGTTTTCCAGGGCCATTTGTAGTGTTCCACTACGTAATGGTGGGCACTACTCAAGGGTCAATTGGGTCACGCTGTACGCCTGCCCAGGGTAAATAAAAACTGTGAGTACCAAGAGCAACCCTTGTTTAGCCTATTAACCGTGACCTCACATTCGCTCACCCTGCAGGGCTGCGTACTGCATATTTTGGCGTCACGAACAGGATACGAAATATTCCTACGCCATAGTGGAATCTGAACTGTGTGCCATTATTGCCTATAAAGTGATAAATGCCCTATCTGTTTATTTGAAAATTGTTGGGCCAAAGAACTGTGAAAAATTGCGGTGTGAAAACTGTATATTGTGGACTGTTTGCCGCTTCCTAAGTCACCGCTTGCTGTCAGTGAATTGACAGCCTTGTGCTTAAAGATGGCTGCCTAAGCTGACTGGAATTATTGCTGCGCCATCGCTGTATTTTGTTGGCGGGAAGAATTTGGCGCCTTCTGCTGAAAGAGCGGGAAGGACTGTATGTTCGCGCCACCGCCTTATCATATAATTTGCATGTCTGCAAAGATGGACTCTGGCTCCCCATATTGGAGTACCTAGGGGGCGGCCTCCTGGAGCAGAGGGAGGTCTTGGGTGAAGTACTGAGAGCCGCCCTGTTATACACAAGAGAAGGATCGAGCATGTTGGAGAGGGAGGATTACTCTAATCGGATGGCTTCACCTACCGTCAGGACTGCAGAGCCTGCAATGTTCGAGGAGGGAGAAGCACCACCCGCCTATACTCCGGGACCGGAGAGGCCACCTTGCTTTCCACAGCGGTCGCAGCCCAAGCCGTGCCCTGGATCGTGGGGTGGATTTGCCCAGCCTAGTGCGCAATGGCCCTTGCTGATGGCCGGGATACGCGCCGCGGCAATACGAAAAACTACTGAGAAAAAGATATACTTCGAGGAGCTCGCAAAGACTGTATACGAGCGCCACTTGAATACTCAGCCCCACCTGGAGAGAAGGATGGGAGTGGTGGTGACGTTTGATAAAAGCCGGGGTTTCGGTTTCATCAAGGACTTCTCCACAGGCCGAGACCTTTTTGTGAATCGGAGGTCTGTGAAACGCAGTTACCTACCCGAACATTTGCATAACCTCCGCGAAGGAGAAGAAGTGGAGTTTACCCCCGAAGAGGGCCTGAGGGGTCCTTATGCCACGGCAATTACCCGTCCCAAGCCGGGACCAGAGGATTGGAAGAGCCTGAAGAGCCCACCAGTCCAGAATGCGAGCCAGAGAGTCCGGCAGAGCCTGCTCGCAATACGTACCAGGAGAGGGGTTCCTTCACCGGCCCAATATATTCTGGCAGCCTACTGTGCTAGACAAACGGGTGAGTCCCTACACCTCACCTGAGTTGCCCCGCAGGGAGAAGACACAAGTGGAGATGGAAAATATGCAGAAATTCCATGAGACCCTTGATGCCCTGTGGCGAGGAAAGAGTTGTAACTCCGCACCTGAACCTGCTGCAACAGTACCGGATCCCTGCAGCGGAGCATCACCTGAGAGACTGGAGGACCAGATCGCCAGGCTAGAAATCCATCTTCATGGCCTGCGCCAACTTGCTGCGTCCAGAGTGGCACCAATACCACCGGACAATAGCGATCCACCAAAGAACTCTGATGTCCCCGGTCCTGCAGTGAAAGATCCTGTTGCCACCAGCTCGGCGACTACCATTACCGTGCCCGAGAAACTTTGTTATACCAGGAGTCGGGTCCGTCGCATAGAGCCGGCGACACCCAGACCTATGGAGCCTCCTGCAACCTTCACCCCCAGGCTTGCGGAGCCTATACCAGTGACAGGACCTGTTATTCTTCAGCTGCCTGTTAACACTATTTTGTGGGCCCAGCCAAGTGTGGATTCCCGTTCCAGGCGGAACCAGGATGCACCACGTCTGATGACCAGTATGAACTGGACACGTACCTGTGAGTAGGCCTGCTAGGCCATGATGCTGAGGGACCCTTCCCGTAAATTTAACTGTTTCAGGACAGGAGTCCTATGTTTTGGCCCAATGAGCTGCTGCCAGTTACCCACAGCCCAGTGGTAGTTGAAAAGCCACTGAGTATACCAATAGCTCTTCTGCCATACTGTTTACCAGGACATCCTGCCTGCTTTAAAGTGCTAATCCAAGTTGTGCCTGCTGTTTTTGTTTTGCACCTTACCCTTTTTAACCCCCTTTTCAGGTTGAATAGGGATATTACAGCACTACTTTTAATTACCAGGACTTGCCAGGGGAAAGTATCCCTGAAATGTAGAGTTCTGTGCTGTGACTTTTATATGCAATCTTAATTCAAGAACTGTGCCCAGAGATGACCACAATGCATGTGGGCCTCTGAGATGCTGTTTTATGGAACTATCATATTTTATTATTATGGACTATCCTGGTTATTCCTGATACGCTGTACCAGGTCAGCGCCCCTGTACCCTATACTATCCTGCGTGAAGAGAATGACGCCCCTTTTCACCGTGAGTGGCTCGGCGGAACAGCACCACTTCACCACCAATAACTGGGCCTCCATGCGAGACCTGTGTTCCTGGTTGCGCTGTTTCGAGTACTCCACCAACATGGCCAGTGCCGATAACGCCATTCTCAGCGTTACTATTCCACTTCTATGCCTCCTTGAAAAAACACTCAGGAGGAGGTGGAGGAAGAGCGATCATTTCGTAGGGTTTCCGGCCAGTCATTCCCAAGTGGCTCCGAGGCTGGGTTCCTGCACCCACAAACCCAAGTTACACAATTGTCCAGCCAGGGCACAGTTCTGGAGGATGACGAGGTGGAGGATGAGGAGGAGGAGATGGAGGAGGAGGAACCATGTTCACAGCAGGGTGGCACCCAGTTCAGCTCATGGCCATCACTGGTGCGTGGATGGGGGGATACAGAGGACACAGACGATACACCTCCCACAGAGGACAGCTTTTCGTTGCCTCTGGGCAGCCTGGCACACATGAGCGATTACATGCTGCAGTGTCTCTGCAACGACTGCCGAGTTGCCCACAGTCTAACTTGTGCTGATTATTGGGTGGCCACGCTGCTGGATCCCCGTTGGATCCCCATTACAAGGACAATATACCGTCCTTAATTCCCTCACTGGAGCAAGATTGTAAGATGCGCGAGTACAAGCGCACGCTGGTAGACGCGCTGCTGGTGGCATTCCCACCTGACAGCGGGGGCACAGTGGAAGCACAAGGCGAAGGCAGAGGACGAGGAAGAGGTCGCCAACGCAGCTGGGGCACCGCAAGCACCTCAGAAGGCAGGGTTAGCATGGCCGAAATGTGGAAAAGCTTTGTCAGCACGCCACAACAACAAGCACCACTAGCTGGTATGGATCGTCTTAGCAGGAAGCAGCATTTCACCAACATGGTGGAGCAGTATGTGTGCACACGCCTACACGTACTGAATGACGGGTCTGCCGCCTTCAACTTCTGGGTCTCCAAATTGGGCACATGGCCTGAGCTTGCCCTTTACGCCTTGGAGGTGCTGGCAGCCAGTGTATTATTTGTGTTTAGCACGGCAGGGGGCGTCATCACAGACAATCGCAGCCGCCTGTCCACAGTCAATGTGGACAAGCTCTCATTCATAAAAATGAACCAGGCATGGATCCCTCAGGAATAGTTCGTACCTTGTGCAGAATAGCGGCACTAAGCAGCCATTGTTATACTGCAGCGCAATTGCTCATGTTTGTATTTTGGATATTTCTCACTCTTTTGCAATGTACCTTAATTTTACAAAATTAAATTAAAACCAAAAACCTGTGTTGGCTATCTCGTCCTCCTCCACCGCCGCTTTCACCTACTCCGCTATGTCCACCCCCTCCTCAAACACCTACTCCATATGGAACTCCACCTCATAAATCAATTTTTTTTTTTTTTGTACATGTTTTATTTTTTATCATTTCACTACTTTGTCATTAACATTTTCGGGTAAAATTCACAAATTTTTGGGTGTATAGTACCACTGCTATACCTAGTAGGCCGGTTAACAAAAAAAAAAAAAATTGTCAGTTACAATTTCAGTTGAAATTCAAAAATTTTGGGGTGTGAAATACCACTGCTATACCTAGTAGACAGGTTAAACAATAAAAAAAATTGTCAGTTACATTTTATGGTGAAATTCACCAATTTTTGGGTGTGATGTCAGTTACATTTTCAGGTGAAATTAACAATTTTTTGAGTGTATAGTACCACTGCTATACCTAGTAGACCGGTAAAAAAAAAAAAAAAAAATTGGCAGTTAAATTTTCTGGTGAAATTCAGCAATTTTTTGGTGTGATGTACCACTGCTATACCTATTAGACCGGTAAAAAAACAAAAACATTTGTCGGTTACATTTTATGGTCAAATTCACCAATTCTTGGGTGTAATATTCCCAATTTTATTTTACATTTTCGGGTGACAATAAACAATTGTTTTCAGTCATAGACCCCTGCTCTACCAAGTAGACAGATTAATTAATTTCTGTAATTTTTCTGTTACATTCTTGGGTTGACATTATACAATTTTAGACGTGAATAAACCCCTGCTCTGCATAGGTAACAGGGAATAAAATTTCTGAAATGCTTCTTTAATTGATGCGCGCCACCTCCTTTCATTCAATGCTTAAACTTAAACAAGTTGTACCACATTTAAGCTTCAATATTTTGTCCGACATTTCCGCTATACTCTTTTGGCCAACATTTGCGCCACTTCCACCTACACCGCCACATACACCGCCGCCTCAACCTCCTACTCTCTATGGACCTCGTCCTTCAAGATCAAGATTATTATTTGTTATTTTTACGTATTTTATGTTATTTAAAGTCATTTCCCTATCCACATTTGTTTGCAGGGCACTTGCCATGCTCTTAACCACATTTTGACGACATTTGCAGCCCTCTAGCCCTTTCCATGACATTTTTACAGCAATTTTAGTGCTCAAAAGTTCGGGTCCCCATTGACTTCAAAGGGGTTCGGGTTCGAGGGACAAGTTCGGGTCAAGTTCGGGTCCCGAACTCGATCTTTTTTCCGAAGTTCGGCCGAACCCGAAAATCCAGGTGTCCGCTCAACTCTAACTGCCAGCTGTTCATAGGAATGCTCGTTAGCGATCATCTGCCAGAAAATCCGCAATGTCACCCACTTCCATGTTTTTTATAGAAATATTTGTGTCACAATGGTCACATTGCTATATGACAACAAATGTTGCCATGTAGCCTTGGCTTTAAAGTTTGTCTGATGTGTACTTCTATTTGCCTATATTCTAAGCAGTTTGTACACTCACCTACGCACAAATAATCAGAAACACAGAAAATCCATGCAATAGAGCAATTCTAGCCACTGAATGTATACTTTGTTCATAGCAGTGACCCAATGTGAATTTGCGATATGTTTAGCGATTAGAGTTGAGCGAACCCGAACTGTAAAGGAGGGCACCCGGACCCGAACCCGAACATTTACGTAAAAGTTCAGGTTCGGTGTTCGGCAATTGCGACCGGGCCCCTAAGTCAGGGGGCCCATAGGGCCCCCAGGAGAGATGGAGTAAAGCGGGCCCCGGAAGTGTTTTTTTATTAAGTGCGGCGGGCTCTCCCTATATTTTGTGTGGCTGCGCTGCGCTTACTTGTCAGCGCGAGACCCGTGACCTCCGTGGCGGGTCTCGCGGGATCACAGCAGTCAGGAATGACGAGCCCGCTGGTGTAGCGTTACATTACCCTACCTCGTGAGATTTCCCTACCTCCTGACTTCCTATCGCATCGGAGATGACGTATGGAGGCGTGCCTTAGTTTTTACTATCTGCGCATGCACAAAAGGCCAACCGCACTGCGCAGTGGGCCGTAATATTTCCCTACCTCTGCTCCCCGATGCATGCGCAGTGTCCCGGTGTGCTGCTGAAATCGGCACGGCAGTGAGATTTCCCCTAGACTGGCCTTTTGCGCATGCGCAGATAGTAAAAACTAAGGCACGCCTCCATACGTCATCTCCGATGCGACAGGAAGTCAGGAGGTAGGGAAATCTCACGAGGTAGGGTAATGTAACGCTACATCGGCCGCCTAAGCCCTCAAGTGAGGAGAGCGGAACAAACAAGAGTAAGTAGTCCTTTTTTTTTTTTATGTAAAAAATTGCACACACCTGCGTCCGGCTTCATATGGAGGGGGGACATGAATGATGATCAGTGGTGCCGTGAGGCAGTGTGTCTGAATTCAGTAGGGCCCGGACCGGCCATAATAGGGCAGCAAATAATGAGGAGCCCGGGGGCAAATGAAAATGAAATACTCTGTGGGCAAAAATCGAAATGAATAGAGGGAGTGGGTGGGGGCAACATGAAATATAGTAAGAGTCTCACTATATTTCATTTTGCTACCATTCCCTCTATATATTTTAAATTTTTGGCCCACTGAGTATTTTTTTTTCATTTTGCCCCCTTATTATTTGCTGCCCATGGTTGCCCTCATATGGCCGGCACGGACCCCCCCTTTCTGAATTCAGACACACTGCCGCACGGCACCACTGATCGTCATTCATCTTCCCCCCCATCCCTCATATGAAGCCAGTGTGTGCCATACATTTAAAAATAAATAAAAAATACTCTAGTGACTAGAGTATTATTTTTTTTAATGTATGGCTTCATACAGAGTGGGGGAGGGTATGGGTAGGGGCAGAGGCTCGCGAGGGGGGCCCCAATTCAAAGTTTGCCCTGGGGCCCATAGAACTCTAGTTACGGCCCTGATGGCTGTGATTGGCCAACTGCAGCATGTGACCCAGCCTCTATTTAAGCAGGAGTCACGTAGCGCCGCCCGTCACTCTGCTCGGATTAGTGTAGGGAGAGGCTGCAGCTGCTGTGAGGGAGAGATCAGGGAGAAATCCTATCAAGAACTGTTTTTTGTACTCAGCGATCTACAGTAAATGTGTTTTGTGGGTGCAGTGCACAATTTTTTTAAGCCTGCCATGAGCCAACTACTGCTGAAAACAAACTTTTTTTTCATCAGTTAGTCAATATCAATACATAATCGGCAGCCATTTTATGCAATGATAGTGCACCAGCAGAGGCTATCTGCAAGTCCAGAAATACAGCTTTTTGCTTACTGGGGTTAAAAAAATACATCTGTTAAATATAGTGCACATCTGGGATTACACATGCATAAGTGATTGTCACATTTAGGACAGAAATACAGCTTTTTGGTTACTGGGGTGAAAAAGCCCTCTAATATACTGCACATCTAGGATTGGACAAGCATAAGTGACTGTCACATTTAGGCCAGAAATATGGCTTTGGCATACTGGGGTGAAAAAAGCCTCTGATATACTGCACATCTGGGATTACACGTGCATAAGTGACTGTCACATTTAGGCCACAAATACGGCTTTTTGGTTACTGGGGTGAAAAAAACCTCTAATATACTGCACATCTAGGATTAGACAAGCATAAGTGACTGTCACATTTTGGCCAGAAATACGGCTTTTTGGTTACTGGGGTGAAAAAAACCTCTAATATACTGCACATCTGGGATTAGACAAGCATAAGTGACTGTCACATTTTGGCCAGAAATGCGGCTTTTTGGTTACTGGGGTCAAAAAAACCTCTAATATACTGCACATCTGGGATTAGACAAGCATAAGTGACTGTCACATTTAGGCCAGAAATATGGCTTTTTGGTTACTCGGGTGAAAAAACCCTCTAATATACTGCACATCTGGGATTAGACAAGCATAAGTGACTGTCACATTTAGGCCAGAAATACGACTTTGGCATATTGTGGTGAAAAAAGCCTCTAATATATTGCACATCTGGGATTACACGTGCATAAGTGACTGTCACATTTAGGGCATAAATACGGCTTTTTGGTTACTGGGGTGAAAAAACCCTCTGATATACTGCACATCTGGGATAAGACGTGCATAAGTAAGTGTCACATTTAGGCCACAAATACCGCTGTCATATAGAGTTTTAAAAAAAATTATTGAGTGCAATACCCTACATCAGGGTTTTTATTGGCGGTTAATTATTTTTAACAGACTTAACCACTTTTTACTTTGCTTTGTAAACGCTAACTATGAGGCAAACATCTAATAAGGGACGTGGTCATGGTCGTGGTGGTGGTGTTGGTGGAGCCTCTGGTGCAGTGAGAGGACGTGGCCGTTCTGCCACAGCTACACGTCCTACACAATCTACAGCGATATTTTGTCGGGCCTAATGCCGTTCTAAGGATGGTAAGGCCTGAGCAAGTACAGGCGCTAGTCAATTGGGTGGCCGACAGTGGATCCAGCACGTTCACATTATTTCCCACCCAGTCTTCTGCAGAAAGCGCACAGGTGGCGCCTGAAACCCATGCCCATCAGTCTGTCACATCACCCCCGTGCATATCGGGGAACCTGTCTGAGCCTCAAGTCATGCAGCAGTCTCTTATGCTGTTTAAAGACTCTGCTGGCAGGGTTTCCCAAGGGCATCCACCTTGCCCTTCCCCAGGGGTGGAAGACATAGAATGCACTGACGCACAACCACTTATGTTTCCTGATGAGGACATGGGAATACCACCTCAGCATCTCTGATGATGACGAAACACAGGCGCCAACTGCTGCGTCTTTCTGCAGTGTGCAGACCGAAAAGGAGGTCAGGGAGGAAGACTGGGTGGAAGACGATGCAGGGAACGATGAGGTCCTAGACCCCACATGGAATGAAGGTCGTGTCACTGACTTTCAGAGTTCGGAGGAAGAGGCAGTGGTGAGACCGAGCCAACAGCGTAGCAAAAGCAGGAGCAGGGTGCAAAAGCAAAGCAGCCGTCGCCAAAACAGTTTGCCTGCTACTGGCCATCGTCACCAGGGACCGAGCACACCAAAGGCAGCTTCAAGGAGTTCCCTGGCATAGCACTTCTTGACACAATGTGCTGACGACAAGACCCGAGTGGTTTGCACGCTGTGCCATCAGAGCCTGAAGCGAGGCATTAACGTTCTGAAACTTAGCACAACCTGCATGACCAGGCATCTACATGCGAGACACGGGCTGCAGTGGAGTAAGCACCTTCAAAACCAAGAAAGGGCTCAGGCCCCTCCTGCTCCCTCTTCTGCTGCTGCCTCGGCCTCTTCCTCCGCCTCTGGAGGAACATTGGCACCTGCCGACAGCAAACAGAGGATGTGCCACCAACAACACCACCTCCGTCACCAAGCATCTCCACCATGTCACACGGAAGCGTTCAGCTCTCCATCTCACAAACCTTTGAGATAAAGCGTAAATTCCCACCTAGCCACCCTCGATCCCTGGCCCTGAATGCCAGCATTTCTAAACTGCTGGCCTTTGAAATGCTGTCATTCAGGCTGGTGGAGACAGACAGCTTCAAACAGCTCATGTCGCTTGCTGTCCCACAGTATGTCGTTCCCAGCCACCACTACTTCTCCAAGAGAGCAGTGCCCTCCCTACACAACCAAGTATCGGATAAAATCAAGTGTGCACTGCGCAACTCCATCTGTGGCAAGGTCCACCTAACCACAGATACGTGGAGCAGTAAACACGGCCAGGGACGCTATATCTCCCTAACTGCACACCGGGTAAATGTAGTGGCTGCTGAGCCCGAGGCGGAGAGCTGTTTGGCACACGTCTTTCCGCCGCCAAGGATCGCAGGGCATCATTCTTTGCCTCCTGTTGCCTCCTCTTCCTACTCGGCTTCCTCCTCCTCTTCTACCACCTCCTCATCTGGTCAGCGACAGACCTTCACCACCAACTTCAGCACAGCCAGGGGTAAACGTCAGCAGGCCGTTCTGAAACTGATGTGTTTGGGGGACAGGCCCCACACCGCGCAGGAGTTGTGGCTGGGTATAGAACAACAGACCGACGAGTGGTTGCTGCCAGTGGGCCTCAAGCCCGGCCTGGTGGTATGCGATAATGGGCGAAATCTCGTTGCAGCTCTGGAACTAGCCGGTTTGACACACATCCCTTGCCTGGCGCATGTGCTGAATTTGGTGGTGCAGAAATTCATTCACAACTACCCGGACATGTCAGAGCTGCTGCATAAAGTGCGTTCTCATCCTGCCGCATGTCTGTTCTACA